>NC_054878.1:49151501-49329001 GCF_018320785.1 Cheilinus undulatus | reverse complement strand
ACTTACACTAGCTTGTCCTGCTCATTTCTGTTCATAGACCTCCATGCAGCTCCTATAAAAGCGTTCAACCTTTTTATTGGTTTAATAAATGAATCATGGTTAATGTCATTTTTCCAGATTCAAAGAAATTTTTAATATCAAACTGAAAACAGATTAAAAAAAAAACAAACAACAAAAATACACAAAGAAGTGAGTGCATAAATATTCCTCCTTCTAGTCAGTCTTTAGTAGAGTCTCCTCTGTCTGCAGTCTCAGTCTCTGAGTCTGTGTGGATAGGTCTCAGTCTCTCTGAGTCTGTGTGGATAGGTCTCAGTCTCTCTGAGTCTGTGTGGATAGGTCTCAGTCTCTCTGAGTCTGTGTGGATAGGTCTCAGTCTCTCTGAGTCTGTGTGGATAGGTCTCAGTCTCTCTGAGTCTGTGTGGATAGGTCTCAGTCTCTCTGAGTCTGTGTGGATAGGTCTCAGTCTCTCTGAGTCTGTGTGGATAGGTCTCAGTCAGGATCAAACATCCGGACTCTGGAATTTTGCTCCATTCTTCTTTGATAAACTGATATTTTGCTTCATTCATTCTCCCCTCTACCTTTACAAGCCTTCCAGCAGCTGAGAAGCATCCCCACAGCATGATGCTGCTGAGAAGCATCCCCACAGCGTGATGCTGCTGAGAAGCATCCCCACAGCGTGATGCTGCTGAGAAGCATCCCCACAGCGTGATGCTGCTGAGAAGCATCCCCACAGCGTGATGCTGCTGAGAAGCATCCCCAGAGCATGATCCTGCTGAGAAGCATCCCCACAGCATGATGCTGCCACCAGCGTGCTCCACAGTGGGGATGGTGTGTTTGTGGTGATGTCAGTGTCTGATGGTCTCAAAGCTCCATCCTGGTCTCATCAGACCAAAGACCTTTCTTCCTCTTGACCATGGAGTCTCCCACAGTCCTTCTGGTGAACTCTAGTCCAGATTGAATCTGAGTTTTCTTCAACAGTGTCTTTCTCTTTGCCACTCTCCCATAAAGCTCTGACTGCTGAAGAACCCGGCCAACAGTTGTTGTCTGCAGAGTCTCTCCATCTCAGCTGCTGAAGCTTGGAGCTCCTTCAGAGTAGTCATAGGTGTCTTGGTGTCCTCTCTCACTAGTCTCCTTCTTGCACGCCCACTCAGTGTGTGAGGACGGTCTGATCTAGGCAGATTTACACATGTGACATATTCCTTCATGTCTTCATGATGGATTTAACTGAACTCTGGGGAATGTTCAGAGACTTGGAGATGTTTCCCTCTCCATCCTCTGACTTAGACTTTTCAATCAGCTTTTCTCTGAGTGTTCTTTCGTCTTCATGGTGCAATGGTAGCCAGGAATACTGATGAACCAGTGACTGGAGCTCCCAAACTTTTGTGTCTTTCTACTACAATCGCTGTAGAGTCTACTAGCACCAACTATGCAGAGTTAGGTCAGTCAGTTTAAAGCAGCTGAATATTCATTCAGTCTCTTATTTAGGTATTTGTTGATCAGTCTCTTCATTGCAGGACTTGAGCAAAGAAAAGCGGCTTCATCTGATGGTTTTCTTGTGCCTAATCTGTGATTTTTTTTTACTTTAAAATCTCAACCTTAGAAATGTTTTGTTCTTGTTAATTTTCAATTTCTTAAATTTAAAAAGTCTAAGTTTGTTTTTTTTGTAAATTGGCAGCTTTCTCATCTGAAACATGTTGATTTATTTTCCTGAGTAGTTTTTGTACCTTGTCAGAGTGGCTCTGATGTGCTGGGATGGGGTCACTAAAGATGTAGCTGTATGGGTAAAAGTCAGAAATGTGTCTGAGCTGAGGAGGCGGGTAGTTAAAGACAGAGAGGGAGGTTTAAAGGAGAAAAGCTTAAAAAAAAGGACAAAGGAGAAGAGATGGTAAAATGTGGAGTATGACTCGACACAATCCTGGGTCGGTCTCTCCTCTTTTGATCCTCAGGCCGTCCACCATTACTGAATTCCTGCTTCTTCTCTGGGCTGATGGCTGCCATGATTGGCTGACATTCTGTCAGACACATTCCTTCTCTTACAGAGTGTCTGTGTGGCTGAACAAAGTCTCTTCTTTCACTGCTCTCCCTCCCACTCCCTCCGAAGGCCGCTGAATATTCAGTATGTGTGGGCCGGAGCTGGGCCAGCCATTACATTTCAGAGGGCCTGAGAAGTGGAGGAGTGCTTGAATTTGGCCGCTGTAGGCGCACGGTCGGTCAGACAGGCTGTCCCTGAAATAAAACATCGGAATTTGATCTGAACAGGCGGCCAATCAGAGAGCCACCACAACCCACGGAGTCTGATTGATTGGAAATCTGTGAGAAAGTTTTCAGAAAACATTTGAACATGAAGATGTTCAGATTTCTACACTCTGGATGGTTATTTCCAATGCATGCTGGGAAACTCTGAAGCAGGCATGACTCAGAATTCATTTATAATATGGGTAACCAATGAATAGCTGGACACCGGAGTAAACACACAGTCTATTTTTAAATAATGTTTCAATTTATTAAGAAAAAAACACAAACCTACCTGACCCTGTCTGAAACAGTCACTGCCCCTGAATTAACTCATGAATTAACTGAAATTAACCACAGCTGAGTTCAGCTTTACTATCCACACCCAGACCTGATCCTGGCCAGACCTGCTGGATCCAGAATCCTGTAACTAGAACCAGTCTGAGACTGAAGTAGACTAGAAGATCTCCAACACATCATGGACCCATCTAGAGACCAGAAGAGGAACAAAGTCTCTGACATCTATCAGTTTGAAAGGGTTACAGCGACATTTCTAAGGCTCTGAGACTCTGAGAGTCATTACCCACAAATGGGGAAAACTGTGAACAGAGGTGAACCTTCCGAGGAGAGGCCGGCCTACCAACATGACTCCAAGAAGCATGGACAACTCATCCAGGAGGTCCCAGAAGAACCCAGAACCACATCTAAAGACCTGCAGGCCTCACTGACTCAGTTAAGGTCAGAGGTCATGATTCACCAATCAGGAAGAGACTGGGCAACAATGGCATCATGGGAGAGTTCCAAGACCAGAACCACTGCTAAAAAAAAAGAACACAAAGGCTCGCCTCACATTTGACTAAAAACATCCTGATGATCCCCAAGACTTCTGGGAAATATTCTGAGGTCTGACCAGACAAAAGAGGAATTTCCTGGAAGGTGTGTGTCCCACTCCGTCCGAAGTAAGACTAACATGTGATCAGAAGAACATCAGACCAACAGTCAGACATGGTGGTGGTAGTGTGATGGTCTGGACCAGGACCTGGACCACTAGAACCATGGATTCTGCTCTCTAGCAGAAAATCCTGAAGGAGAATGTCCGACCATCAGTTCATGACCTCAAGCTCAAGACCACTTGGGTTATGGAGCAGGACCATGATCCCAAACACACCAGCAAGTCAACCTCTGAATGGACTAAAGACTAATGAAGGTTCTGGAGCGGTCTAGTCAACATCTGGACTTAGATCTGACTGAGATGGCAGGGGGTGGCGGGACCTTCAACAGGCCGTTCATGCTGGAAAACCCTCCAATCGTTAGATTTGGGGAATGGCTGTTTCGATGTTTTTTTCCCCTGAATAAAGGAAATCATTTAAAAACTGACTCAGACTGAATCAAAGCAAACAAAACCGTGAGACTACAAATCTGACCCCATCAAACCTATGGTTCATCTTTCATTCAGTGGCTCTTCATGTGTTCTTGTGGGTGTGCAGACTTCAGTTTAATAAGGACATTAATGTGTGAGTTTATGAAATGTTGTTGTGGTCTCAGGAGTTTTTGGTCTCAGGAACTTCGTATCTTTGTGATCAGAATAGAATCAGGAATGAACACAATACCTTTCCTACTCACACGCCCCTAATTCTGACTGATTTAACTGTTTTTCTTCTTAATCTCCCTCCCCTCCCCTAAGGTGTGTCCCCGCCCAGCAGCACCCCCCTCACCACCAGCTGTGACTCCCCTGGACTGGGCTGCCCAGGTAGGAATAATAAACACACCTGCATGATAATTCTGTCTCTGCAGCTTCATGATGATGTAGCTCTCAGACAGCCAGTGTAGTTCTCAGACAGCTGATGTAGCTCTCAGACAGCCGATGTAGCTCTAAGACAGCCGGACGTAGCTCTCCAGACAGCTGATGTAGCTCTCAGACAGCCAGTGTAGTTCTCAGACAGCTGATGTAGCTCTCAGACAGCCGATGTAACTCTAAGACAGCCGACGTAGCTCTCAGACAACTGATGTAGCTCTCAGACACCTGATGTAGCTTTCAGACAGCCGATGTAGCTCTCAGACAACTGAAGTAGCTCTCAGACAGTCGATGTAGCTCTCAGACAGCTGATGTAGAAATCAGAAAGATGATGTAGTTGTCAGACAGCCGATGTAGCTCTCAGACAGCTGATGTAGCACTCATACAGCTGATGTAGTTCTCAGACATCCGATGTAGCTCTCAGACAGCCGATGTAGCTCTCAGACAGCTGATGTAGCTCTCAGACAACCGATGTAGCACTCAGACAGCTGATGTAGTTCTCAGACATCCGATGTAGCTCTCAGACAGCCGATGTAGCTCTCAGACAGCCGATGTAGCTCTCAGACAACCGATGTAGCACTCAGACAGCTGATGTAGCTCTCAGACAGCCGACGTAGCTCTCAGACAACTGATGTAGCTCTCAGACACCTGATGTAGCTTTCAGACAGCCAATGTAGCTCTCAGACAACTGATGTAGCTCTCAGACAGTCGATGTAGCTCTCAGACAGCTGATGTAGCTCTCAGACAGCTGATGTAGCTCTCAGACAGCCAGTGTAGTTCTCAGACAGCTGGTGTAGCTCTCAGACAGCCGATGTAGCTCTAAGACAGCCGACGTAGCTCTCAGACAGCTGATGTAGCTCTCAGACAGCCAGTGTAGTTCTCAGACAGCTGATGTAGCTCTCAGACAGCCGATGTAGCTCTAAGACAGCCGACGTAGCTCTCAGACAGCTGATGTAGCTCTCAGACAGCCAGTGTAGTTCTCAGACAGCTGATGTAGCTCTCAGACAGCCGATGTAACTCTAAGACAGACGTAGCTCTCAGACAACTGATGTAGCTCTCAGACACCTGATGTAGCTTTCAGACAGCCGATGTAGCTCTCAGACAGTCGATGTAGCTCTCAGACAGCTAACGTTGCTCTCAGATGCGTGACATAGCTCTTCGAAGGTTAATGTAACTCTCAGACAGCTGGTGTAGCTCTTAAAAGGCTGATGTAGTTTTTTAGACATCTGATGTAGCTCTCAAATGGCTGATGTAGCTCTCAAACAGCTGATGTAGCTCTTAAAAGGCTGATGTAGCTCTCAGACAGGTGATTTAGTTTTTTAAAGGCTTATGTGGCTCTCAGACAGCTGATGTAGCTCTTTGAAGGCTGGTGTAGCTCGCAGACGGCTGATTTAGCTCTCAGACAGCTGATGGAGCTTTTAGAAGGTTGATGTAGCTCTCAGACAGCCGATGTAGCTCTCAGACAACCGATGTAGCACTCAGACAGCTGATGTAGCTCTCAGACAGCTGATGGAGTTCTCAGACAGCCGATGTAGCTCTCAGACAGCCGATGTAGCTCTCAGACACCTGATGTAGCTTTCAGACAGCCGATGTAGCTCTCAGACACCTGATGTAGCTTTCAGACAGCTGATGTAGCTCTCAGACAGCTGATGTAGCTCTCAGAGAGCTGATGTAGCTCTCAGACATCTGATGTAGCTCTCAGACCGATGTAGCACTCAGACAGCTGATGTAGCTCTCAGATGGCTGATGTAGCTCTCAGATAGCTGATGTAGCTCTCAAACAGATGATGTAGCTCTCAGACACCTGATGTAGCCCTTATAAGGCTTCTGTAGCTCTTAGAAGACTGATGTAGCTCTCATACTGCTGATGTAGCTCTCATACAGCTGATGTAGTTTTTAGACAGTTGATGTAATTCTCAGACAGCTGATGTAGCTCTCAAAAGGCCTATGTAGCTCTCAGAAGACTGATGTAGCTCTCATACAGTCGATGTAGCTCTCAGACAGCTAACGTTGCTCTCAGATGCGTGACATAGCTCTTCGAAGGTTAATGTAACTCTCAGACAGCTGGTGTAGCTCTTAAAAGGCTGATGTAGTTTTTAGACATCTGATGTAGCTCTCAAATGGCTGATGTAGCTCTCAAACAGCTGATGTAGCTCTAAAAAGGCTGATGTAGCTCTCAGACAGGTGATTTAGTTTTTTAAAGGCTTATGTGGCTCTCAGACAGCTGATGTAGCTCTTTGAAGGCTGGTGTAGCTCGCAGACGGCTGATTTAGCTCTCAGACAGCTGATGTAGCTTTTAGAAGGTTGATGTAGCTCTCAGACAGCCGATGTAGCTCTCAGACAACCGATGTAGCACTCAGACAGCTGATGTAGCTCTCAGACAGCTGATGGAGTTCTCAGACAGCCGATGTAGCTCTCAGACAGCCGATGTAGCTCTCAGACACCTGATGTAGCTTTCAGACAGCCGATGTAGCTCTCAGACACCTGATGTAGCTTTCAGACAGCTGATGTAGCTCTCAGACAGCTGATGTAGCTCTCAGAGAGCTGATGTAGCTCTCAGACATCTGATGTAGCTCTCAGACAGCCGATGTAGCACTCAGACAGCTGATGTAGCTCTCAGATGGCTGATGTAGCTCTCAGATAGCTGATGTAGCTCTCAAACAGATGATGTAGCTCTCAGACAACTGATGTAGCCCTTAAAAGGCTTCTGTAGCTCTTAGAAGACTGATGTAGCTCTCATACTGCTGATGTAGCTCTCATACAGCTGATGTAGTTTTTAGACAGTTGATGTAATTCTCAGACAGCTGATGTAGCTCTCAAAAGGCCTATGTAGCTCTCAGAAGACTGATGTAGCTCTCATACAGTCGATGTAGCTCTCAGACAGCTAACGTTGCTCTCAGATGCGTGACATAGCTCTTCGAAGGTTAATGTAACTCTCAGACAGCTGGTGTAGCTCTTAAAAGGCTGATGTAGTTTTTAGACATCTGATGTAGCTCTCAAATGGCTGATGTAGCTCTCAAACAGCTGATGTAGCTCTCATACAGCTGATGTAATTTTTAGACAGTTGATGTAATTCTCAGACAGCTGATGTAGCTCTCAAAAGGCCTATGTAGCTCTCAGAAGACTGATGTAGCTCTCATACAGCTGATGTAGCTCTCATACAGCTGATGTAGCTTTCAGGCAGTTGATGTAGCTCTCAGACAGCTAACGTTGCTCTCAGATGCGTGACATAGCTCTTCAAAGGTTAATGTAACTCTCAGACAGCTGGTGTAGCTCTTAAAAGACTGATGTAGTTTTTAGACATCTGATGTAGCTCTCAAATGGCTGATGTAGCTCTCAAACAGCTGATGTAGCTCTCAAAAGGCTGAGGTAGCTCTCAGACAGGTGATTTAGTTTTTTAAAGGCTTATGTGGCTCTCAGACAGCTGATGTAGCTCTTTGAAGGCTGGTGTAGCTCGCAGACGGCTGATTTAGCTCTCAGACAGCTGATGTAGCTTTTAGAAGGTTGATGTAGCTCTCAGACAGCTGATGTAGCATTTAGACAGTTGATGTAGCTCTCAGACAGCTGACGTAGCTCTCAGAAGGCTAATGTAGCTCTCAGACAGCCAGTGTAGCTGTCAGACAGACTCCTTTGAACCAAATCTAGACCGTTTGATGCCAGACGCAGCCGTTTAAATCTCACAGTTCTTTTGAATCTTTAACCAGGATGTCTTGACATCTTTTGATCATCTGGGAATTTTTGATGAGCAGAAACCTTTCCTTCAGCCAGTTTTCTTCTTACCATCCGTCTGTTGTCGGTTCTATATTTAGTTAAATGTTTATCCTGAACTGTTGTTACCTTTCAACACATCCACAGTCCTTCAAATGTTGTGCCAGTTAAAGAGAGTCGTACCTGCTTCAGGCCGTTCTTAAAGACTGGATTCCCTGACATGGATACTGTGGATGAAACCAGCTGGATTTAAAAGCATGGCTGCTTCGGATCCATTTGCTTCCCATTCAGCTGCACAGCACAGGGATACTGGGATACTGGGATTCTGGTTATTAAGGGACAGACTAAAGTTAAAATGGACCCTGGATTGTTGGACCAGATTTAGAAACCTATGAGTTTATCATTTTTGTCAGACTTTTATGAGCTAATAGAAAATGGCTTGGAAATGCCAGGGTATGAAAAGAAAAGGAAGTTCTTCTGTGTCGAGGCGTTCTCTTTCAAAGCTGCGGTCTATCAGAGTTTGTGTTTTATGAGTTTGGACTGTGGAGGAAATGTAGTTGGATTGAGAAGAAAATGAAAGAGAAGTCAAACAAGGACAAGAATCTCAGTCAAGTTTGTTGAAAAGAGGAAATGATTAAAAGAAAAGCAGATGTTGAAATCCTCTCTTCTAGCTCGGTGCCTCTTCAGATGTTTGCGGGTCTGTAGAGGAGAACCAGGGTCACAGAGGTTGTTGGATCCTGCCATAAGCTCGCTCTGTAAACTGAAGGACAGTCATCTCTACTATGATGTGTTGGTGATATTTTCCTTGAATGACCCTGAGAGGACCATATGTGAAGGAACCCTGGAGTGTTTTTAGAAAAACCTCCAGAGGGCTGCTCAGCTGCACAGTCAGACCTATTAACACTGGAAAGCACATCATTTAAGACCCCAAATACTGGATCTCCTCCTCTCAAGGTAAAGACTCTCTCCATCTCTCCAATCCACCATTTTCCAGCAGAGAGCCATGACCCCGGACATTGACCCTTCTCCTGACAGTTAACTGCTTCAGCAAGCAGACTTTACCAATACTTTCTTCATGAGTAAGACAGGAGGATCGATGCAGCACTGCAGAAGTTTACCCTCAGCGATGAGAGCTGAGCTGGAGGGGAAAAAAATATTTAAATTAATGATGGATGGATGGATGGATGGATGGATGGATGGAAGGATGGATGGATTGATGGAAGGATGGATGGATGGATCGTTGGATGGATGGATGGATGGATGGATGGATGGATGGATGGGTGGATGGTTGGATAGATGGGTGGATGGATGGATGGATGGATGCATGGATGGATGGATGGATGGAAGTATGGAAGGATGCATGGATGGATGGATGATGGATGGATGGATGGAAGGATGGATGGATGGATCGTTGGATGGATGATGGATGCATGGATGGATGGATGGATGGATGGAAGTATGGAAGGATGGATGGATGGATGGATGGATGGATGGATGGGTGGATGGATGGATGGATGGTTGGATGCATGGATGGATGGATGGATGGATGGATGGATGGATGGAAGAATGCATGGATGGATGGATGGGTGGATGGATGGATGGATGGATGGATGGTTGGATGCATGGGTGGATGGAAGGATGTATCGATGGATGGAGTGATGGAAGGATGCATGGATGGATGATGGATGGGTGGGTGGATGGATGGATGGATGGATGGAAGTATGGAAGGATGGATGGATGGATGGATGGGTAGATGGATGGATGGATGGATGATGGATGGATGGATGGATGGATGGATGGATGGATGAATGGATGGGTGGATGGATGGATGGATGGATGGATGGATGGATGGATCGAAGTATGGAAGGATGGATGGATGGAAGGATGGACGGAAGGATGGATGGATGGATGGATGGATGGATGGATGGATGGATGGATGGGTGGTTGCGTGGATGCAAGGATGGATGGATGGATTGATGGATGGATGGATGGTTGGGTGGATGGATGGAAGGATGGATGGATGGAAGGATGCATGGATGGATGATGGATGGATGGGTGGATGGATGGATGGATGGAAGTATGGAAGGATGGATGGATGGATGGATGGATGGATGGAAGGATGGATGGATGGAAGGATGCATGGATGGATGATGGATGGATGGGTGGATGGATGGATGGATGGAAGTATGGATGATGGATGGATGAAAGTATGGAAGGATGCATGGATGGATGGATGGTTGGATGGATGGATGGATGGATGGATGGAAGGATGGATGGATGGAAGGATGCATGGATGGATGATGGATGGATGGGTGGATGGATGGATGGAAGGATGGATGGATGGATGGATGGAAGTATGGAAGGATGTATCGATGGATGGATGGATGGATGGAAGGATGCATGGATGGATGGATGGATGGATGGATGGATGGATAGATGGATGGATGGATGGTTGGATGGATGGATGGGTGGATGGATGGATGGATGGTTGGATGGATGGATGGATGGTTGGATGGATGGATTGATGGATGGATGGATGGATGGATCGTTGGATGGATGGATGGATGGATGGATGGATGGGTGGATGGTTGGATGGATGGATGGAAGGATGGATGGTTGGATGGATGGATGGATGGTTGGATGGATGGATTGATGGATGGATGGATGGATCGTTGGATGGATGGATGGATGCATGGATGGATGGATGGATGGGTGGATGGATGGATGGATGGAAGGATGGATGGATGGATGGGTGGATGTATGGATGGATGGATGGATGGAAGGATGGAAGGATGTATCAATGGATGGATGGATGGATGGAAGGATGCATGGATGGATGGATGGAAGGATGCATGGATGGATGGATGGTTGGATGGATGGAAGGATGCATGGATGGATGGATGGATGGGTGGATGGATGGATGGATGGATGGATGGAAGGATGTATCAATGGATGGATGGATGGATGGAAGGATGCATGGATGGATGGAAGGATGCATGGATGGATGGATGGATGGAAGGATGGATGGAAGGATGGATGGAAGGATGGATGGATGGATGGATGGATGGATGGGTGGATGGATGGATGGATGGATGGATGGAAGGATGGATGGATGGATGCACAGAGGTATAGTGTGATATATGGAGATGACAGACAGACATATGGATTTCTGCCTGCAAATATAATTCACATCAGCAAAGCCCGATTTTGTCCAATCAGCATGGCTCCAGGAAGTCATTCTCAGTGGTATTTCCTGTTTGCACTTGGACAGTGCAGTAGCAGGGGACAGCTGACGACGTGACCACCCCCACTCCCAAAATGTCAGTTCTCACACTGTCCTCTACTACAGTGGCCTCAGAGGGACATTCTTCTAAAGGTCAGTTTTTCTGGGACCACGCTGTGAGTAACAGTCGGGCCAATTACACTCTAGTTCATGTTCCAGAATTTAAATGACTTCTGCAGCCCAGTCAGGTCAGCAGGCCACCAGAGAGCAGCCAAGGGTCACGTGTTCAGTCTGTAAATCAGATTGATCACGTCCAGAGTTCAGGGTCAAACACAGAGCTGCATCCCTGGACATGTGAGGAACTCCTAATGATGGTCTGTTGTAATTGCTCGCCTGGTTTCACAGCCTCAGGGTTACCTGGACAGGTAGATCCCTGCTGAGTGAAGCTTTCATACAGGTGGAAATATTCAGGAACATGCTCTCAACTCTGAATGAACAAAAGCAAGGGGATCAAATCACCAACCACCATAGAGATGAGTCTGACTGGATTTAAAGAAAGGATATAGTCCCACCTTTGGAAAAGGATCAGGTTTGTTTCTTCTGTGTGTATGAAACACATTTATTATTTCAGCCTCTGGTTTGTCAACTCAACCATCATTATCATTTAATTTCTTCATTACCTCAGCCTGGGGAGGGAAACAGGTGCAGAAACCATGGTGTGTCTGGACTTTGCTGATGATGCTGGGATCCTTGCAGAGACTGTAGATGTCCTTGTGGGGACTCTTACATTGCTGAAGACGGATGCTGGCCCTCTGGGACTGCACGTGTCCCGGGCCAAGACAAAGATCCAGGCCTTCAGGCATTGGATAATGCCTGTGAATCTCTGTCGGTGGATGGTAAGAGCGTAGAGGCTGTGGCACTGGATTAGCACAGTATCTGAGCATGCAGAGGAAAGTCGAGGTCTTTCAGTCCAGGTTTCCTCTGCGCATTTTTGGGTATCATTGGTAACCCATGTGTCTGATGCTGAGGTGCTCAGGATGGCGAGGATGGGAAGGATCGGGTGCTGGATACGGGAGCAGCAGCTGTACTGCAGAGTTTTCTCAGGGCTAAACCAGCTCAAGGCATACAGGTTGCCCAGCTCCTGGTGGGCTGGACCAGGCCTTGGGGGCTGGCCTGTGCATCAAGGAGGGGTCAGCTAGGGGGGATCCTGGAGAGATGGGGCATGGGCCATTTGTCATCAGGAGGCCAGAGAATATGGGGCTGATGGGGCAAAGTGTGGAACCGGCATATGCTCCTGATTAATAAAGTATTTCTGATTCAGTTTGGTAAATTATAAATGGACCTGAACTTGTAAGGGTAACCTACCCACACTGATAGAGAATGGAACATCAGCATTGGCTAACCCCAGTCATACACATTTACACTCCACCAATGCAGCAGTGGGAGCAGTGGAGTGGAGTGACATTGCCAAGGACACATCGACCTTCTGAGCCCCTGCTGCCCCCAGTTTTAAGTGTTGCTGTGATTGATGGTCAGTCTTCTAGTTGTGAATTGCAAAGATTGTCCACTAGTAGGAGGCTTTGTCAGTGTTAGCCTCTGATTGTGCTTTCTGGGATTTTCCCTGTCCAGCTTTGCTGTGAGGGCCCCTGAGTAATGGTCACACCTGCATAACTGTTAGCTTCACCTGTGTTTGTTATTTAGTCTCAAAGGTTATTAGTTTGTTTGGATTCCAGAGTCCTTTGCATTCTTTATGATGAACTTAGAAACAATCATTCATCATCCGTTGCATCTTCTCTCTCCCTCCCCCTTCATCCCAACTGCCAGCTTCCTCTCCTGCAGCTTCATCCACTGACTCCACTAACACCATCCATGCTACTAATGCCAACACCAACGGTAAGCAACCCTCCTCCTCCTCAGCCTGTACTTCTCTTCATGCAACCTTTTCTCCCTTTTCCTTCTTCTTCATCTGGAAGTAGAAGACCAACTCTTTCTGAAGGATGCCAGTCATGCACTTTATGGACAAAAGTATTTGGCCACACCTGTTACTGACTGAATGCAAGTGTTTGAAACAGATTTGGGCCACAGCTGTATAAAATCAAGCACCTAGCCATGCAGTCTCAAACATCTGTGATCCTAAACGAGTCGGTCTGAAGAGCACACAGACTTCAGCGTGATTCTGTGATGATGACGCCTTTGACAGAAGACAGATGGTGAGATTTTATTCCAAAGTCAGCTGTCAGTGATATTATTAGAAAGTGGAAGCGTTTATTACATTAATGTAAACACTAAAACTGTGCGGCCAGAGCTTCATGGATGGGTTTCCATGGCAACAGCTGCATGCAAGCCTCACATCACCAAATCCAATGCCAAGTGTCAGATAGAGTGGAGTAAAACACAGCAGTGGCAACGTGGTCTGTGGAGTGACCGGTCACGGTCCTCCGGGTGAGTCTGGGTCTGGAGGATGCTGGGAGAACGTTACCTGTCTGACTGTGAAGTTTGGTGGAGGAGGGATAATGGTCTGGGGCTGGTTTTCAGGGTCTGGACAATGCTATGCTTCCAACAGTTTGGGGAAAGCCCTTTTCTATTCCAGCAGGACTGTGGCCCAGAGACCAAAGAAGGACTAGAAAGACTAGAGGCCTGACCTCAACCCCATCCAGCACCTTTGGGATGGACTGGAATAGAGCTTGTGGTCCAGGCCTCCTGGTCCAACATCAGAGCCTGACCTGATAAATGCTCCACAGGATGAATGGACACACATTCCCTCAGAAACACTCCAGGCTGTTGTTAAAGCCTTCAGAGAAGACAGGAGGCTGTTAGAGCTGATAACTCCATATTAAAGTACATGGATCTGAATACAGTATAATTTCAGTCCTTGTAGGTGTAAAGGTCAGTCGACCAAATACTTTTGTCCATATCGTCTAATTCATCACCTAAACCCTCATCTTTGAAGCTGTGCTGTGTTTGACCTTTGGGGACTGAGTTTGCTGGGAGCTGTTTAACTTTCTAAACCGTCTATAATTGATTTGTTAGCCCTGTTATTCCTAATCTACTCAGGGGAAGACTGGGCTTACTGGGGATGAACGTGGTCCACCCAGGAGGACTGAGACTAGATAAATATTATCTACCAAGGCGTTAGAGGATGACTTATTCAGACCTGATGATTAGTTCATTAACAAAGAGTCGTAATGGTGAATGAATGTTAAAACCAGTTGTTGTCCTTAGGTTTGGGTAATGAGGATTCTGATGCTCAGCACTGTTAACGGTAAAATTAAAACATGCAGCTCAAATGAAACGGAGCAAATCCTTTAATTTCTCTAAAATGTTTTTTTCCCATGAGTGTTAGAGTGTTTTAGACCGTAGACCATAGTAGAGGCTCTAAGGAGAATAAAAACGACATTATTGTCCATGTGTGCTCGCTTTCCTTCTGCTGTATTCTCTAATTTGTCATCTCCAGTTCTCCCTCCCATCACTCCATCCACCATCCCTACCACTAGCATGCCACTAACCCCAACCATGAGTACCAGCAGCAGCAGCAGCACAGCCAGCTCCTCCTCCTCCTCCTCCTCCTCCTCCTCTGGTAAGGCTTCAGAAGCTTTGCTGCCTTGCGGTTTTCCTTAAGCATCTCTTAGCGTACTGTTTAAATCAGATCAGAGGGATAATTATTGAGTCTTCTAACGTAATCTTGATTTTATCCAGGATGGACAAACCTCCAAAAGTACCACTTAACATGACCAACAACAACCATGATCGAAACCCAAAGACCTTTAAAATACTTTGGAGAATATTTTCCTGAACTACATGACAGGGATTTACTAACCAATGGGTGACTGACAGGAAGTACGACAGCCCTGTCAGGATCATCTGCCTCCAAGTCACTGAGATGAAAATGAGTCAGAGTATTTTCATGTTGATTATTTTGATGAAGTGAACCGTGTGTTCAGTAACAGCCGTGGTGTACAGGGACACTAACAGCGCCGAATGAATAGTTCTGCTTTTAAAACTAATATACAAGAAAATCTGCACTGATGGTCTGCAGGTGCTAAAGCGCATGTTTTACCCCAGGCCAAGTAGCACATCAGTGGCTTTACACATGAGGTGCAAACCCTCGCCTCTTCGCCCTATAAGAAGCTCATTCCCAGTTCCACAGATACAGATTAAAGGTGGAAGGATAGACAGGAACAGCTGACTGCGGTGGATTTAGAAGAACCAGCAGACGGGGCTGATGGTAAATTTCACCACTCTCACTGCTGCAGGCAGAACTGGCCTTCATGGATGAGATCTGAGTGGAGCGATTCGGATGTTTGGATTCACCTCCTCCTACTTCTCATTTACATACGTGTAGATGGAACAGGGCAGTATGCCTGCATTTTTTTATTTAACCTTTATTTAACCAGATAAGGACCCACTGAGATGCAGATCTCTTTAACGAGGGTGACCCGGCCAAGAGGTCAGCAGCACACGTCACAGTAAATGACCCGTTAGATTCCTACAGTAGGTTAAAGCAGTCATTTCTGAACGTGCAGAGGTAAAGTCCTGGAAAATGAGTCACAATTAGACATTAATAAACACAGGCACTGTTCCATGGTCTCACCATGTCTGTCACTGAAGGCAGAAGGAAAGGCTCTAGGTGATCCAGACAGGTTTAAACCAGTCTGGGTCTTTAGTGCAGTTAGCCTGGATGTCCCCTCTGCATATGCTCTGTCCCTCAGACACTCAGACAAACATGCAAAAGCTGCACTGCTCATTAGTAGGGCTGCCCTAGATGGCAAATACTGCCTTCATACTGAAGACCATACTACCTGCTAGCCCTGTAAGCCCTGCTAGCCCTGCTAGTAGCCCTGCTAGCCCTGCTAGCCCTGTTAGCCCTGCTAGACCTGTTATCCCTACTAGCCCTGTTAGCCCTGTTAGCCCTGTAAGCCCTGTTATCCCTACTAGCCCTGTTAGCCCTGTTAGCCCTGTTAGCCCTGTAAGCCCTGTTAGCCCTGTTAGCCCTGCTAGCCCTGTTAGCCCTGCTAGCCCTGTTATCCCTACTAGCCCTGTTAGCCATGCTAACCTTGCTGGCCCCCTGTAGGCAGTAGCTACAAGTAGGGCTTAAGCAAACAAAACAGACCTAAAGAAACCAGAGGTCTTCCAAATAAGAGCTAGGGATAATATTTTATTGTAGGAACATCTGCTGCACAGATGTTTTCAACAAAATCAGAACCACTTTCCTGCTTCATTCTGAGGTTTGTCCTGCTGTAGCTACTTTTATGAAGACCTGTTAGATTTCAAATTGAAGAAATAACTTACTCCTTTCCAACCAAACCACTTCCCAAGCTTCTGAAGGGTCAGCCCAAGTCTTGGTCCTAGCCTTAGGCCAGCAGGATTAGCTTAGCAGTCCATAAGACTCAGCCTTTCTCCACCAAAGCCGTTCATTTTGTTTTCTTATTGACAGGAATGTGATTTCTTTATTCCCATGATGTGCTTCAGCTGCTGACGTCCCCTAGTCTTCCTCAGTACAGTGACGTAATGTAGCTGTGACCTGTCCCAACAGCTGATCTTATCCAGGTGGGACAACCCATAATGAGCCACATCAGACCCCTGATGGAAAACCACATCCCCGGCTGAAACCACCGAGGTCATTCATTCACTGAACTACGAGTACCACCATTAGATCTGGGAGGTCTCTAAGATCTGGAAACAGCCCTTAAGACTTTGACTTAAGAGAAGGCTGTATGTTTCCCCGTGCCTGTCAGCAGGGGGCGTGTCAACCAAACCGCCGTAAGATCAGCTGGCCAGACAAGCGGCAACATCACGTAGCTCTCCTGTGGAAGACAGAGGCAGTCCGAACATGTCAGAGACTAATCCAACATTCAGATGTCACCTGAAAAAGCCTTGCTGACCTTAAAGCTTCAGTTTAAAGAGATGCTTCTGGTAAACCCAGCTTGAACCAAGTTTCTAAGAGGCTTCCATTCATCTACAAGCCTTTGCTCTGAGTCCTGAAAGTCTGTAGAGGTTGTTTCAGTGTTCAGACATGCTGGAAGCTTGTCCATTACCGCTCTATGTTGATGACATGCTGACTTATGTGCTGATCAGCTCTGCCTGCCACTACCATCATCATCACCACCAGCGCTGCTACCCCTTCATCTGCTGCCACTAACATCGCCTCAGCCAGCACTACAACACATGGTAAGGTAGCTAACAGACCTGGGAAAGAACTAGTTAACCTGTCAGTCCTTGTTTGAACCACTGTTATGATGAAGCTAAGCTAACTAAGCTAAAGTGATGATATGACTGTTTACTCCCCTGTAGCCCAGCAGACAACCAGCAACACGCCAACAGTTTCATCTGCTCCCACTAACCTCCCAGCTACTAACCCTAGGACCCATGGTAAGAGCGACGATACTGGAGCTGCAGACACCACTGAGCAGATTTATATAAACCTAAAAACCAGAGCAGACACTCCGGAAAGTACCAAACTGAAACACATTTATCTGTGCCAGTTAGGGTAGTGAACATTTCTTCTATGACATCCTGTCCCAGAGAGTTGCATTCTTCGTCATTACAGAGCTGTTTAAAGTTTTCGCCTCCTCGGATATTTACTCTTTTATTGATTTTAAAAATCAATCATGGTCAATATAATTTGGCTTTTCTGGAAAAAAGACAGATTTCTCCAAAGTAATGTCAGTGTCAGTCACTGGTTCATCAGTATTCCTGGCTACCATTACCCCATGACGACAAAAGAACACTCAGAGGAAAGTCTAAGTCATTGTTTAAATAATTTTTCATCTGGCAACCAAGCCAACCAGATGTGTGACTTTAAAACATTTGATCTGATGCAGTAAAAGAGCAAGAAAAGACAAATGCAACTTTTTACCTGATTTTTTTTACTGTAATTGAAGGAACTACACGTCCCATAATCCACTGCAGTCCCCATAAACGATTGCTTCTGCAACCTTAAAAGCAGATAAGCAGATCTCTCTACCGTTTCATTATTATAGATTTTTATGTTGCATTGAGTAAACTGATGGGGTTTTAGTCCAGGGAACACATCTGAAGCTAGTAGAATCAGATTTCCAGAGTTAGGGCAGTGAGGATGAACACAAGCTGAGTTTCTGACGTTAGCTTACCTGTCTGTTAGCTCACTGTTGTGTTAGCTTGTATGGTGTCAGACATCAGGACTGAGATGAATCTCCATTTCCTCTTGGTTCTGTTTAACCACCACTTTAACGTCTTTGTGAATAATGACATCTGCTAAAGGTACTGCTCTAGTAAAGTGCACTCATCTCCTTTTGCTTCCTCATTCTGCCTTTCGTTGATCTCAGTTCCAGGAAGAACTCCTCCGCTGCCGTTAGAAACTACTAACCATCTGTCCACTAACATAGCTGTAGCCGCTGCTTCCTCTAGGGGTAAGAAACACGCTGAAATAGTCTGACAATCAGCATTTCTACTGCCATCATGTCTGCTCAGGTATGACTTTATTCCCTACTAACAGTCTGCTCTCCATTTGAAGCTTTCCCAGACGGGGTCGATGTGTTTCAGCCTCTTTTTTCCTGTTGTGGTTTAAACCAGATCTCCTGTCAGTTAGATTAATATTAAATCTTTTTAAATCATATTTTATTGTGACCCTATGATTCTAACAGACTCAGGATCTTTGCTTCATCATCATTAAGACTTCTTTATTGCTGGACTAACCTAGATGTGGTGTCTATTTCATTACACAGACTTCGGTATATCTTTGTTTTGATGCCTTGGATCTGGTCTTGCTTTATTCTTGTCAGGTTCCTCTTCCAATGGTTGTATCTTTCCCTAAATTTTCAACATCATACTCAAATCGATGCTTTATTTTCCTCACACTTGTTGGTGTTTAAGGAGATGTGGGGTTGCTAAAGTCTGTTGCTAACTAGTTTTTGAGTGTGATGATGAAGTTTCACCTGTAACCTTCTCTTTTCACCTGAATAACATCTGGTTTGATGACAGCGAAGGAGTCTGCTAAGAACTCTCCAACCAAAGCTTCCGCCAGTGTCACCTCTGCTGCTGGAACTGCTTCTCAGCAGTTGGAAACCCCTGGTTCCTGGTCCAGACTGGACGCTGCTGGTCAGGCTGCTTCCCTCAGAAAACAGAGGCATCGTAGAGCCCCTGTGTCCAGCCAGTCAAGTCCTCCAATCAAATCCTCAAGACTCCTGGATCCTGCATCCAATCCCAGACTCTCAGCCCCAGCCTGGGGTCCTCCATTTCGGCCTGAGCCCTCTAGCCCCAGACCGCCAGCCTCCTTGTACAGGCCTCAGGGCCGTCGTGGGGCCAAGACCTCTCTGGGGTACATCTCAACTCCATTGGTTAGAAAGGGTAGAAAGCGTCCAGCTGCTTTAAGACGGCCGTCTGCAACGAGTGCACCAGTCAGACAGGCAGCTCTCATCACTAAACCAACTGCACAAACAACTGAGCTCAAATCCAAGGAGACACCAACATCCACCACACAGGCAGGCATATTTACACAGACAGCTGGACATGCTCCTGAATTTAGGAATGCTACAAACCTGTTGGGAAAAGTCGTTCAACCAACATCAATGCCAAACTTTTTGCACCAAGCAGTCTTGAAAAAGGACAATCCTACAACAACTCAAGCCTCGAAACTCCCTACTGAATCAAACCTTACACTTTCGTCTGAAGACTCCTTTTTGTGGCAACGTAGAGATGAGGCATCTTCCTCATCTGTGTCGTCCTCGTCATCTTCATTAAGCAACAGAAAGAACAAACCTGCTGGGCCACAGTGGCAACTGGGAATACAAGGCGGGGAAAACCAAACATCCATCAATGGGAGCCTGACGGATCCTCTGGAGCCCCTGGTTGAGTACTCGTCTGGTTATGAGCCTTTTTTGTTTGAGCTAACAGAGAGTGGTACTTTTCACTTGTACGATTTTGATGCCGTCTACTCCTTGGATGAGCCAGCCACCATCAAACCGGACTTTCTCGGTGCAAACCCCAAAGACGAGCCATTATTAAACGGATCGAATACTCATGGTGCCTCTCCTCTCCATCTACCCACCTCCGACAGAGAAAGTGGGAAGGTTGTCCAACTTCACAATGAGTCAGAGATCCAAATAAGTGATTCTGCAAAAGCCAGCAAATTCTCTCAAACACATTCAGAACATAGACTGATGCCAGAACCTTTTACTCCCCTTGGCATGTCTCGTATTTCTGTTTCTCACACCCTGACAGAACAGCACAGGACTCCAAATAATGCTAGTGGAGGTGGACAAAAGCAAGTGGAAATTTCCCACACACAGCCCACCCCTCCAAAAATGGAAACACCAACCTCTCAGCCAACACAGTCTCTGCTTCCACCCTACCTTTCATCCCTTCTCTTCACTCAGCCAACGCCATCTTTACCCGTGGTACAGCTAAGCTCCACAGCTCTCTTTGCTGGAGAGATTTTCCCCACTTATTCTCCCTTACAGCAGAGGAAAGACACGGGCCAGATGTTTCCTTCCTCACACTCCTCTACCCCCCTACCTCTCATCCCCTTATTCCCTTCCTTTCCCTCTTTGTCGCTAGCTTCTTCCTTCAGCCAAATTCCCCCCTCTTCTCCTCTGAAGACCACCATCATCCCGCTCTTTTCTTATTCTTTACAGCCCTCCCTTGGCCTTCCATCCCAACAGGCCAAACCGATGCATTCACAAACAGACTGTACCACTGAATCTGGTCACATTCCCAAGTTAGACGGAGTTAGTAGGAACTTTCAGGCTTTTGTACTGTCATCTATGTCTCCATCCTCAAATTTTCAAAGAGACTTTGAGGTGACAAGAGCTGGCACAGCATCCATGATATCGCTTTCTCTGTTTTCTACAGTCCCAGCTCAGACCCAGATGCCAGTAGTCGATGGTGCATGGGTGCATCCTGCAGAAGAGCTCTGGTACAAAGAATCTGAATCGATTAAAAGTCCACTACCCCTCCCTGAGGATAGTCACATCCTTGCCCAGTCAGTTAGGACTTCTTTAGACTCCTCTTTTGGTCAAATTGATCCAACTCCCTTAGGATTATTTACAACAGATTTACTGCCTCAAGCAGAGACAGATCTGTCTATGGTGGAGGCTTATGACCTGGAGTCTAGATCATCTGGGGATTTGCGGCATTCCTTTCATCAGTCCAGTCAGTCCGATAGCCAGTTCTTGGTTCATTCTGACTACAGAGGTTTAGGAAGCACTGATAGCCTGCCAGATGAGTCTAACATTGGCTCTGCGTCTCCAAAACCAGCTGAGATTTTGGCCTCCGGAGGCACTCCAGCTTTCATCCAAGCAAACGGAAATGAAACGCAGCAATCCCAGTCTTCTTCTTCTTCTTCTTCTTCTTCTTCTTCTTCTTCTTCCAGTTCTTCAAATCCCTTCATGCCAGCTCAAGGTCCCCTTTCCCATGAATCCATGCTAGTAGAGAGAGCTGTGGTATCTTCCTCCCTATCCTTCCCTAACCTTGTAGTAGAGCACCCTTTCGTCTCAGCTCAAACATCTTCATCAGTTTCACAAGACAGGAACCTTTCCAG
The DNA here is from genome assembly GCF_018320785.1 of Cheilinus undulatus. NCBI lineage: Eukaryota > Metazoa > Chordata > Actinopteri > Labriformes > Labridae > Cheilinus > Cheilinus undulatus. The sequence continues at coordinate 49,307,528 of NC_054878.1, read as the reverse complement.
TCTGACTTTTACCAGTGATTCATGGAGGCTGCAGCAAACAAGCTCTCAATTACGCCCTGATAACCAATTCGACACAAACACCACCATTGACACTCATAATAACTCAAGAGGCTCTCGAGGACTCAGTGATGCATTTAATCAGCCCACTTCCTCTCTGCCAAATCCATCTGTCATGGCAGTGACCCAATCAATGGTACTCCACAGCAGCCGGCTTAGCCCACAAACCCCAGAGCAAACTGCAAACATGATAAAAACAAACTCTGAACACCCACAGCATCTGATTTTGGATGCAAGTGTGGAACTAAACAGGAGTCAGAGGCTAGAGGATGCAAAAGATGCAGAGGTGCATGTGGAAGATGCAGGGCTGCAGCAGGACTCACCTCTCACAGTTTCTCTTTCTTTGCCTCTACTTTCCCCCTCCCCTTCTCTTTCAGCCACACTTATATCTTCTTTTCCTTCTCTCATCCGTCCAGCCACCCCTCCCATTTTGACAGTCTCCTCCCTCCCCTTTTCATCCCTCATTTCCCCTTCTCTCTCCTCTCTCCACCCCATCATGGTGGCAGCGCCAGTGGTGTCTGCCAGCATGGAAGAGGTAGAAATTGATTTACTGTTGCCAAGTTGGCCGACTGCTGGATTCCTCCAACCCACAGCCACCCAACTCCCAATGGACAACCATTTAGAGCCTTTCCAAATATCTTCCACATCCCCTGTTAGCCACTCAGCAGAGTCAGTCCAGCTGCTCACCACAGTCACAGAAAGCCTCTCGAATCGTTGTGTATCTAATGAAAAGAACGACACCAATGAGATTTTGGCGCAGTTAGAAAACAAAGAGCAAACAGGGAACACCTTCAGGGTCGCTGATCCTGTCATTCCCCCTGAAGTCAGAAATAATCACTCTGTAGATGCTTCACAGTTACATCTGTCTGCTTTGTTTGACCCTGCAGACATTGCCCCAAAAATACATGCTGCCGATGAGCATGCCTTTGCTGTGGAACAGATTTCTGCAGCGAACACAACCGACAGCAGAACATTGGATGTAATGGTAAATACTCCAACAGACAATCATGATAGAAGTCCAGAAGCTGCCCTGAACCTTCAGTCAGTCCCCAGTGAACTGAAAAGTACATTTCAACCCTTTCATCAGCACAGCTCTGCAGGTTCTGCACATCCCACTGCTGCACCAGTTTTTTCAACCCCCCTGCAAACTTCTGGCCTCAATACTCTCTCTTCCACGCCAGCCTCTAGATCCCCCATGGGCTCCTCTGTTTATTCCCAAAGTCAGTTCATGTCTGGTCTTGGAGAGCCAGCATTTCCTAGAGGTGATAACCACACTGTCAGCAAGGATCTCCCCATGGTGAATACAAGCACAGTTTTAACACCTGAAGACTCACATTTGGTGCCAGATGAGATGACAAACACCACAAAGTCTAAAAATGGTACAACTCTGACTGAAAACGGACGTTTGGAAGGATCCTGGGGCGGCATGACTGACAGCAGAGAGATGCTTGATCTCAGTGTGAGTGCAGGCACATCAGCAGAGTCAGATTCAACCGTTTCAAAGCCGTCTTTGAGCCCAATCATGTCAGATCACAGCAGGAACCAGAGCTCAGGAATATTTCTGAATGGGGACCAAAACTACAGTCATGTCCGCCCTTCTCCTGCGCTACCGTCAGCCTTCAATATGCACCGTTTAACAACCACAAAGAACTCTCCATTCAAAGCACTCAGCACGCCAGCCGGTAGCAACGCCAATAAGACTGCGGTGCACCTGACTCCTGGATCCCCATCTGTGGATTTAACAGTCCTGCCCATTCTGCCATGCCAATGTAAACAAGGCTTTCATTTTACATGTCTGTGTGGACTGTCATCGGGGAACAGTATGTCACGCAGTTACCAGAAACGGTAGATTTAGAAACGTTAATAAAACAATCATTTAGAGGGTTAGCGGCATGCCCTTTTAAAATCATTCAGAACATGTATTAAGTCTTAAAGTTTACTCTTATACACACATGAGAGGTCAAATTTTGTGTTTGAAAACAATTATGTTGAGTTTAATATAATCTATATGGCCAAAAGTAATTGGACACCACTTTTCTCAGACGTTCTGGGCATTTTTCTTCGTGTTGTCTCCACCCTGGTCACATTTGGTGTTAAAGCATTCTTGAGTATTTTGGCAGTTTTTGTGTTTGGCCTTAGCTGTATCAACATTTGCTTTTCCACAAAGACACGTCTGGTTTCAGCTGCTGGTACTGTTGCCTCATAGTAAGAAGGTCCTTAGTTCAAACTTTGGACAGGGAGTTTGAATGTTCCCTCCTCTGGTGCTCCGACTTCTTCCCTCAGAACACAGACACACGTGTGAGGTTAATTGGTGGTCCTAAATTGCCCGTAGTTGTGAGTGGCTGGTTATGTGACTTTGGATTGATTCAAGCCCCTGCAACCCAGAATGGGAATAGCAGTGTAGACGAAGGGATGAACAAAGATGGCTGAATTAATGAAACCTGACCTGGCTGATTGTGCGTTTCCACCAAACAGCCTTGTTCTTTACATGTTCTTGTGTTTGTCCGTGCATGTATGCAACAGAACTGGTTTACTTTAGAAAGTAGTACAAGAAGCTGTTAACGGTGGACTGTAACATTCCTAAAGGTGCATTTCCTACGGCATTCTAATCCAGTTTGGCTTGGTTTAGTTCAGTTCAGTTTGGCTTGGTTTGGTTCAGTCTAGTTTGGCTTGGTTTGGTTCAGTCCAGTTTGGCTTGGTTTGGTTCAGTCCAGTTTGGCTTGGTTTAGTTCAGTCCACTTTGGCTTGGTTTGGTTCAGTCCAGTTTGGCTTGGTTTGGTTCAGTCCATTTTGGCTTGGTTTGGTTCTGTCCAGTTTGGCTTGGTTTAGTTCAGTCCAGTTTGGCTTGGTTTGGTTCAGTCCAGTTTGGCTTGGTTTGGTTCGGTCCAGTTTGGCTTGGTTTGGTTCGGTCCAGTTTGGCTTGGTTTAGTTCTGTCCAGTTTGGCTTGGTTTGGTTCGGTCCAGTTTGGCTTGGTTTGGTTCAGTCCAGTTTGGCTTGGTTTAGTTCAGTCCATTTTGGCTTGGTTTAGTTCTGTCCAGTTTGGCTTGGTTTAGTTCAGTCCAGTTTGGCTTGGTTTGGTTCGGTCCAGTTTGGCTTGGTTTGGTTCGGTCCAGTTTGGCTTGGTTTAGTTCAGTCCAGTTTGGCTTGGTTTAGTTCAGTCCAGTTTGGCTTGGTTTGGTTCAGTCTAGTTTGGCTTGGTTTAGTTCAGTCCAGTTTGGCTTGGTTCGGTTCAGTCCAGTTTGGCTTGGTTTAGTTCAGTCCAGTTTGGCTTGGTTTGGTTCGGTCCAGTTTGGCTTGGTTTAGTTCAGTCCAGTTTGGCTTGGTTTGGTTCGGTCCAGTTTGGCTTGGTTTAGTTCAGTCCAGTTTGGCTTGGTTTAGTTCAGTTCAGTTTGGCTTGGTTTGGTTCAGTCTAGTTTGGCTTGGTTTGGTTCAGTCCAGTTTGGCTTGGTTTGGTTCAGTCCAGTTTGGCTTGGTTTAGTTCAGTCCACTTTGGCTTGGTTTGGTTCAGTCCAGTTTGGCTTGGTTTGGTTCAGTCCATTTTGGCTTGGTTTGGTTCTGTCCAGTTTGGCTTGGTTTAGTTCAGTCCAGTTTGGCTTGGTTTGGTTCGGTCCAGTTTGGCTTGGTTTGGTTCGGTCCAGTTTGGCTTGGTTTGGTTCGGTCCAGTTTGGCTTGGTTTAGTTCGGTCCAGTTTGGCTTGGTTTGGTTCGGTCCAGTTTGGCTTGGTTTGGTTCGGTCCAGTTTGGCTTGGTTTAGTTCAGTCCATTTTGGCTTGGTTTACTTCTGTCCAGTTTGGCTTGGTTTAGTTCAGTCCAGTTTGGCTTGGTTTGGTTCGGTCCAGTTTGGCTTGGTTTGGTTCGGTCCAGTTTGGCTTGGTTTAGTTCAGTCCAGTTTGGCTTGGTTTAGTTCAGTCCAGTTTGGCTTGGTTTGGTTCAGTCTAGTTTGGCTTGGTTTGGTTCAGTCCAGTTTGGCTTGGTTTAGTTCAGTCCAGTTTGGCTTGGTTCGGTTCAGTCCAGTTTGGCTTGGTTTAGTTCAGTCCAGTTTGGCTTGGTTTGGTTCGGTCCAGTTTGGCTTGGTTTAGTTCAGTCCAGTTTGGCTTGGTTTAGTTCTGTCCAGTTTGGCTTGGTTTAGTTCAGTCCAGTTTGGCTTGGTTTGGTTCAGTCCAGTTTGGCTTGGTTTAGTTCTGTCCAGTTTGGCTTGGTTTAGTTCTGTCCAGTTTGGCTTGGTTTGGTTCAGTCCAGTTTGGCTTGGTTTAGTTCAGTCCATTTTGGCTTGGTTTAGTTCTGTCCAGTTTGGCTTGGTTTAGTTCAGTCCAGTTTGGCTTGGTTTGGTTCGGTCCAGTTTGGCTTGGTTTGGTTCGGTCCAGTTTGGCTTGGTTTAGTTCAGTCCAGTTTGGCTTGGTTTAGTTCAGTCCAGTTTGGCTTGGTTTGGTTCAGTCTAGTTTGGCTTGGTTTGGTTCAGTCCAGTTTGGCTTGGTTTAGTTCGGTCCAGTTTGGCTTGGTTCGGTTCAGTCCAGTTTGGCTTGGTTTAGTTCAGTCCATTTTGGCTTGGTTTAGTTCAGTCCAGTTTGGCTTGGTTTGGTTCAGTCCAGTTTGGCTTGGTTTAGTTCTGTCCAGTTTGGCTTGGTTTAGTTCTGTCCAGTTTGGCTTGGTTTGGTTCAGTCCAGTTTGGCTTGGTTCAGTTCAGTCCAGTTTGGCTTGGTTCGGTTCAGTCCAGTTTGGCTTGGTTTGGTTCGGTCCAGTTTGGCTTGGTTTAGTTCAGTCCAGTTTGGCTTGGTTTGGTTCTGTCCAGTTTGGCTTGGTTTAGTTCGGTCCAGTTTGGCTTGGTTTGGTTCGGTCCAGTTTGGCTTGGTTTAGTTCGGTCCAGTTTGGCTTGGTTTGATTCGGTCCAGTTTGGCTTGGTTTGGTTCGGTCCAATTTTGCTTGGTTTGGTTCGGTCCAGTTTGGCTTGGTTTGGTTCAGTCCAGTTTGGCTTGGTTTAGTTCAGTCCATTTTGGCTTGGTTTGGTTCAGTCCAGTTTGGCTTGGTTTAGTTCAGTCCAGTTTGGCTTGGTTTGGTTCGGTCCAGTTTGGCTTGGTTTGGTTCGGTCCAGTTTGGCTTGGTTTAGTTCTGTCCAGTTTGGCTTGGTTTAGTTCGGTCCAGTTTGGCTTGGTTTGGTTCGGTCCAGTTTGGCTTGGTTTGGTTCGGTCCAGTTTGGCTTGGTTTGGTTCGGTCCAGTTTGGCTTGGTTTGGTTCAGTCCAGTTTGGCTTGGTTTGGTTCAGTCCAGTTTGGCTTGGTTTAGTTCTGTCCAGTTTGGCTTGGTTTGGTTCGGTCCAGTTTGGCTTGGTTTGGTTCGGTCCAGTTTGGCTTGATTTGGTTCAGTCCAGTTTGGCTTGGTTTAGTTCAGTCCAGTTTGGCTTGGTTTGGTTCAGTCCAGTTTGGCTTGGTTTGGTTCAGTCCAGTTTGGCTTGGTTTGGTTCAGTCCAGTTTGGCTTGGTTTAGTTCTGTCCAGTTTGGCTTGGTTTACTTCAGTCCAGTTTGGCTTGGTTTGGTTCTGTCCAGTTTGGCTTGGTTTAGTTCAGTCCAGTTTGGCTTGGTTTGGTTCAGTCCAGTTTGGCTTGGTTTAGTTCTGTCCAGTTTGGCTTGGTTTGGTTCAGTCCAGTTTGGCTTGGTTTAGTTCAGTCCAGTTTGGCTTGGTTTGGTTCAGTCCAGTTTGGCTTGGTTTGGTTCGGTCCAGTTTGGCTTGGTTTGGTTCAGTCCAGTTTGGCTTGGTTTAGTTCAGTCCAGTTTGGCTTGGTTTGGTTCAGTCCAGTTTGGCTTGGTTTGGTTCAGTCCAGTTTGGCTTGGTTTGGTTCAGTCCAGTTTGGCTTGGTTTGGTTCGGTCCAGTTTGGCTTGGTTTGGTTCAGTCCAGTTTGGCTTGGTTTAGTTCTGTCCAGTTTGGCTTGGTTTAGTTCTGTCCAGTTTGGCTTGGTTTGGTTCAGTCCAGTTTGGCTTGGTTTGGTTCAGTCCAGTTTGGCTTGGTTTGGTTCGGTCCAGTTTGGCTTGGTTTAGTTCAGTCCAGTTTGGCTTGGTTTAGTTCTGTCCAGTTTGGCTTGGTTTAGTTCAGTCCAGTTTGGCTTGGTTTGGTTCAGTCCAGTTTGGCTTGGTTTAGTTCTGTCCAGTTTGGCTTGGTTTAGTTCTGTCCAGTTTGGCTTGGTTTGGTTCAGTCCAGTTTGGCTTGGTTTAGTTCAGTCCATTTTGGCTTGGTTTAGTTCTGTCCAGTTTGGCTTGGTTTAGTTCAGTCCAGTTTGGCTTGGTTTGGTTCGGTCCAGTTTGGCTTGGTTTGGTTCGGTCCAGTTTGGCTTGGTTTAGTTCAGTCCAGTTTGGCTTGGTTTAGTTCAGTCCAGTTTGGCTTGGTTTGGTTCAGTCTAGTTTGGCTTGGTTTGGTTCAGTCCAGTTTGGCTTGGTTTAGTTCGGTCCAGTTTGGCTTGGTTCGGTTCAGTTCAGTTTGGCTTGGTTTAGTTCAGTCCAGTTTGGCTTGGTTTGGTTCGGTCCAGTTTGGCTTGGTTTAGTTCAGTCCAGTTTGGCTTGGTTTAGTTCTGTCCAGTTTGGCTTGGTTTAGTTCAGTCCAGTTTGGCTTGGTTTGGTTCAGTCCAGTTTGGCTTGGTTTAGTTCTGTCCAGTTTTGGCTTGGTTTAGTTCTGTCCAGTTTGGCTTGGTTTGGTTCAGTCCAGTTTGGCTTGGTTCAGTTCAGTCCAGTTTGGCTTGGTTCGGTTCAGTCCAGTTTGGCTTGGTTTAGTTCGGTCCAGTTTGGCTTGGTTTGGTTCGGTCCAGTTTGGCTTGGTTTAGTTCAGTCCAGTTTGGCTTGGTTTAGTTCTGTCCAGTTTGGCTTGGTTTAGTTCGGTCCAGTTTGGCTTGGTTTGGTTCGGTCCAGTTTGGCTTGGTTTAGTTCGGTCCAGTTTGGCTTGGTTTGATTCGGTCCAGTTTGGCTTGGTTTGGTTCGGTCCAATTTTGCTTGGTTTGGTTCGGTCCAGTTTGGCTTGGTTTGGTTCAGTCCAGTTTGGCTTGGTTTAGTTCAGTCCATTTTGGCTTGGTTTGGTTCAGTCCAGTTTGGCTTGGTTTAGTTCAGTCCAGTTTGGCTTGGTTTGGTTCGGTCCAGTTTGGCTTGGTTTGGTTCGGTCCAGTTTGGCTTGGTTTAGTTCGGTCCAGTTTGGCTTGGTTTAGTTCGGTCCAGTTTGGCTTGGTTTGGTTCGGTCCAGTTTGGCTTGGTTTGGTTCGGTCTAGTTTGGCTTGGTTTGGTTCGGTCCAGTTTGGCTTGGTTTGGTTCGGTCCAGTTTGGCTTGGTTTGGTTCAGTCCAGTTTGGCTTGGTTTAGTTCTGTCCAGTTTGGCTTGGTTTGGTTCGGTCCAGTTTGGCTTGGTTTGGTTCGGTCCAGTTTGGCTTGGTTTGGTTCGGTCCAGTTTGGCTTGGTTTGGTTCAGTCCAGTTTGGCTTGGTTTGGTTCAGTCCAGTTTGGCTTGGTTTAGTTCAGTCCAGTTTGGCTTGGTTTGGTTCAGTCCAGTTTGGCTTGGTTTGGGTCGGTCCAGTTTGGCTTGGTTTGGTTCGGTCCAGTTTGGCTTGGTTTGGTTCGGTCCAGTTTGGCTTGGTTTAGTTCAGTCCAGTTTGGCTTGGTTTGGTTCAGTCCAGTTTGGCTTGGTTTGGTTCAGTCCAGTTTGGCTTGGTTTGGTTCAGTCCAGTTTGGCTTGGTTTAGTTCTGTCCAGTTTGGCTTGGTTTAGTTCAGTCCAGTTTGGCTTGGTTTGGTTCTGTCCAGTTTGGCTTGGTTTAGTTCAGTCCAGTTTGGCTTGGTTTGGTTCAGTCCAGTTTGGCTTGGTTTAGTTCTGTCCAGTTTGGCTTGGTTTGGTTCAGTCCAGTTTGGCTTGGTTTAGTTCAGTCCAGTTTGGCTTGGTTTGGTTCAGTCCAGTTTGGCTTGGTTTGGTTCGGTCCAGTTTGGCTTGGTTTGGTTCAGTCCAGTTTGGCTTGGTTTAGTTCAGTCCAGTTTGGCTTGGTTTGGTTCAGTCCAGTTTGGCTTGGTTTGGTTCAGTCCAGTTTGGCTTGGTTTGGTTCAGTCCAGTTTGGCTTGGTTTGGTTCAGTCCAGTTTGGCTTGGTTTGGTTCGGTCCAGTTTGGCTTGGTTTGGTTCGGTCCAGTTTGGCTTGGTTTGGTTCAGTCCAGTTTGGCTTGGTTTAGTTCTGTCCAGTTTGGCTTGGTTTGGTTCGGTCCAGTTTGGCTTGGTTTGGTTCGGTCCAGTTTGGCTTGGTTTGGTTCGGTCCAGTTTGGCTTGGTTTGGTTCGGTCCAGTTTGGCTTGGTTTGGGTCAGTCCAGTTTGGCTTGGTTTGTTTCGGTCCAGTTTGGCTTGGTTTGGTTCGGTCCAGTTTGGCTTGATTTGGTTCAGTCCAGTTTGGCTTGGTTTAGTTCAGTCCAGTTTAGCTTGGTTTGGTTCAGTCCAGTTTGGCTTGGTTTGGTTCAGTCCAGTTTGGCTTGGTTTGGTTCAGTCCAGTTTGGCTTGGTTTAGTTCTGTCCAGTTTGGCTTGGTTTGGTTCAGTCCAGTTTGGCTTGGTTTGGTTCAGTCCAGTTTGGCTTGGTTTAGTTCAGTCCAGTTTGGCTTGGTTTGGTTCAGTCCAGTTTGGCTTGGTTTAGTTCTGTCCAGTTTGGCTTGGTTTGGTTCAGTCCAGTTTGGCTTGGTTTAGTTCAGTCCAGTTTGGCTTGGTTTGGTTCGGTCCAGTTTGGCTTGGTTTGGTTCGGTCCAGTTTGGCTTGGTTTGGTTCAGTCCAGTTTGGCTTGGTTTAGTTCAGTCCAGTTTGGCTTGGTTTGGTTCAGTCCAGTTTGGCTTGGTTTAGTTCTGTCCAGTTTGGCTTGGTTTGGTTCAGTCCAGTTTGGCTTGGTTTGGTTCAGTCCAGTTTGGCTTGGTTTGGTTCAGTCCAGTTTGGCTTGGTTCAGTTCGGTTGGTTAGTCTGGTACACAGTTAGCCGTGTTTCCACCTTTAAACGCGGTTAAAGGTACGGCCCAGTCCTTCCTGCTTGTTGGGCTCTCCTCAGCTCAGGTATCATCACACCTATCTGATCCCTCACTTCCACAAATGTCTGTGGCTGAAGTCCATTTATCCATGAATATATGACTTATGCCTCCTAGTGTCCAGCGTGAGGAAGTGCACTTATTCACTAATAGAACCCACCGGCAGCCGTGGGAAGAGGATCATTGTGTCTGTTTTCTACCATTCAGTAGCTTGTGTTTGTAGAATCACCAAACCAAAAACAGAACAAGAAATAAGTGAAGAAGTTGAAGGGAACTTCATCACAGACTTTTATCAGCTAGACACACTGCTAGATCATGGTTGGCAGAAATGGAATCAAGGTCTGTGTTCATCACTCCAAACAATGCTGAACCGGTCTGGACTGCTTGATTGAAATGCTCCATAAATCCAGATATTTTATACCACTTGTGAATGGAGTGAATGGAGTGTTTTGTTGCTTTGAATCTAGAACCACCTGCAGTTCTGCGGTGCAGAACATTGTTATTAACATTATCTCCAACACTTCAGCTATTGCCACATCCCAAAGTATGAACCTGTTTTTGCTCACTTCCCTAGAAGGTTTCTCTACGATTTCGTTTCCTGAATTTAAAGAACTAAATCAGTCTGACTCTGTGGTTTGCTTCTGTTAGTACGCTGCAGCCAAGGAAGCACAGATTTTTACCCTTCCTCATCATCCTTTGACTCGTCTTCTTGCATGCATGTTTATACGCCACAGTAAAACACAACAGAACAAAGAAAAGCATCTACAGTTTTAAGTTTGTTGTAGAATAATCACACAGTCTCAGTCCAAGCCAACATGTTTACACAGGAGGACCAACTCCGATCCAAATATTGTTCAGTAATCATCTTTGACTTTAACAGTGAGGTGTCCAGAGACGTTTGGCCGTAAAGAGGGCTCCAAAACTTTTTAATGCATTTTGCACATACTGGTTTTAAAAACCAAGAATTTAAGGCTGAATACATGATTAGAGGACTTCCTACAGTGGTTGGGTTTGGTTTTGTAGTATCCTGATCATTAGACTTATCTCACCTGTGTAGCAGTGGTTGTTTTATTACAGATGTCAACAGGTGGGATGTCTTACCTGTGGGAGGTGGTGATTGGTTTGAGTCTGGGCCTCGTGTAGGACATTAAAATCAAACCTAGTTCAATCATATGTTAGTAATTTGACTGTTGTAGCTGAGGAAGATGATTCTGGTGTTTTCTCTGGTCAGTATTTGTGGTGAAGATTTCCCTCATGTCCACTTTGGATCCTTATTTCTTTGCATCTTTATCATGTTTTTAGGCTCTTGTTTTTTTGCTTTTGGTTTCCATCAGAGGTTTTATCTTTTGGCTGAGACGTCCTGCTGTGCTGCTTTACCCTCAGATGTAAAAAGTATTCATGTTTTATCTGCACAGACTAAATGTTTGTAAGAAGCAGCAGCTTTCTGAACCCCAGAGAAATATTAAAGTATGCAGCCTGCAGGATCTCCCAGCAGAACTGATGGACTAGGAGCCATCAGCCTTCACTAACAATGATAGATACCACAGCGACATCTAGTGGACACTGTGAAGCATAGCAGGAGGGCTGAGAGCCCTAAAAGTGCCTGATCAATGAGAGAGCAGCTACCATTTAGGACGTTAACATCAAGCAGCTAATAAAAATACTGTTTCTGCTGTTAGGATCTAAGAGATTTTGATTTAAAATCATCAAAGAAAATCAATAAAGAAGGTCCATTTTTATCAATAAAACAAAGGTTTTCCATGAATTCCCATGTAAAGTAAATTTGAAAGTCAAACTTTGGCCTATTTAACCTAATAAGGGAAAATGTGACCATTTAGAGGACTGAACAATCAACATTTTAATTGGAATTAGGAGTCTAAAAATAGATCACATCTACTGCTGAAAACATGAGTTTTCACACGAGGAAACACACTAAATCACAGCGGCCACTTCATTAGGTATACCTGCCCATCTGCTCGTTAATGTAATAACCCAGACTCATCAGACCAGACTACGTTCTCTAGTCCAGTTTTAGAGAGCCTGTGTGGATCTAAGCCTCTGTTTGCTGCTCTTAGCTGACAGCAGAACAACCTGGAGTCTGACCTCTGACCTCTGACCTCTGTCATCAACACTGACCCAGAGACCTGCCTCTACCTAGATATTCATCCTCATCCTCTGTAAACCCTAGAGCTGCTTTGGATGACATGAGAATCCCAGAGAAGTACTCACACCAGCTGGTCTGGAACCAGCAACCATGTTCAAACTCACTGAAGTCCTCGTTCTTCAGGGTTTCCACGGTCTGAACCTGCTGTCCTACTTCAGCCCCCTTCTGTTGGAGTCAAGAACAAGCCTATCCTAGCCCTGCAGGGTGCAGCCAGACTCACTGAGAGTCCTCCTCTCCCAGAGCAGGAAGAATGGCCAGACGCTAAGGCGCCCATGTTTCCCTCCCTCATGTTGTCACAAACATTCATTTAAAACAAAAAGTGATTTACATTTCCAAACTAATGACCTCCTGTAGCATCACCTCTCACAAGCAGCCCTTCTGTCCTCAGTCATTACAGCGGCGATATCAAACATGCAGCGTTCATACTTCCTTACAGCAGGAGAATCTTGTTATTCAGTCCCATTCAGTATCTTTTTGGTAAAAAGACTTAAGAATTTATGCCTCAACAATAACTTTTTTTTTTTTTTTTTTTACTTTTTTAGTCTTTTCATCTCCTCATGACATCCAAAAGGCTTTTTCCTGTACTAAACTGTCTCTTTAGTTCCTTCTTAACTATATTTATCAGTAATTATCAGTCAGAATAAATGAAATATAAAAAAATAAAACAAAGGACAATTTTATTATGTGGCAGTTGATATAATCCTAAACATTCATGTCAAAAATAGAACTAAATGTTGATTATTGTTTTTATCTTTTTTATCTCTGCCCTCCACGACCTCTTGATGACCCCCTTGGGGTCAGAACCCCTCTAAGAAAATCATGGATCTATATAGTTGTGGGGTAGTACCAGAGCAGGACTGGTAATCTGGTATATGGGGCTGATGGACTCTGGGGCCAGTATGATTAACCCTTCCCTAGTCACCAGCTCACATAGCTGCAGCCTTGGCCCATTGGTTGTTTTCTCTGTAGCTTAATAGCATCTGCTAAAGGTCTGTTTACATCCGTCTGCTCTCCACTCATGCTCAGGAACTGAAGGTGAAGTTTGGAGGAAGCAGTTTTTTAGCCTGAAATGGGATAATATATAAAATAGTCATCAAGTCAATAAAAAACCATCAAGATGCCCTGATTTGTAAAGACTATGTGCGGGTTTTACAGCATGTGCTCTGATACTGCAGGCATTTGATTGGCTTGTGTCCACTATGCTCACCTCTTAATACAAGGGAGTGTGAGAACAGGGCCAGCCTTGCTGTAGTTCTCAGGAAGAATATGGAAGATGGACTAATCCAAGGGGACTACAGAAACAGTTATGTCCTATCTGACCCATTGTGAGGGTCCGGTTTCAGCCAAAAAAGACCAGGCCACATTTTCTGCCCAGTGCAGCACTGAGGAGTTCAATTAGAATGACTTTAGCCTGGATCAGCACAGGTTAGAAGTCTTTAGCCTGGATCAGCACAGGTTAGAAGTCTTTAGCCTGGATCAGCACAGGTTAGAAGCCTTTAGCCTGGATCAGCACAGGTTAGAAGCCTTTAGCCTGGATCAGCACAGGTTAGAAGCCTTTAGCCTGGATCAGCACAGGTTAGAAGTCTTTAGCCTGGATCAGCACAGGTTAGAAGCCTTTAGCCTGGATCAGCACAGGTTAGAAGCCTTTAGCCTGGATCAGCACAGGTTAGAAGCCTTTAGCCTGGATCAGCACAGGTTAGAAGCCTTTAGCCTGGATCAGCACAGGTTAGAAGCCTTTAGCCTGGATCAGCACAGGTTAGAAGTCTTTAGCCTGGATCAGCACAGGTTAGAAGCCTTTAGCCTGGATCAGCACAGGTTAGAAGCATTTAGCCTGGATCAGCACAGGTTAGAAGCCTTTAGCCTGGATCAGCACAGGTTAGAAGTCTTTAGCCTGGATCAGCACAGGTTAGAAGCCTTTAGCCTGGATCAGCACAGGTTAGAAGCCTTTAGCCTGGATCAGCACAGGTTAGAAGTCTTTAGCCTGGATCAGCACAGGTTAGAAGTCTTTAGCCTGGATCAGCACAGGTTAGAAGCCTTTAGCCTGGATCAGCACAGGTTAGAAGTCTTTAGCCTGGATCAGCACAGGTTAGAAGTCTTTAGCCTGGATCAGCACAGGTTAGAAGCCTTTAGCCTGGATCAGCACAGGTTAGAAGTCTTTAGCCTGGATCAGCACAGGTTAGAAGTCTTGAGCCTGGATCAGCACAGGTTAGAAGTCTTTAGCCTGGATCAGCACAGGTTAGAGTCTTTAGCCTGGATCAGCACAGGTTAGAAGTCTTGAGCCTGGATCAGCACAGGTTAGAGTCTTTAGCCTGGATCAGCACAGGTTAGAAGTCTTGAGCCTGGATCAGACCTGCCGTGTGAGAGCTGCAGCTTACCAATCTAGAGAACAGAAGGCTCGCCTGGTTTTCTGTGATCTGCTCACGTCTCTCATCTAAAATGGATGGGAGCATGATAGAGGAAAGTTTCCTTGCTTTAGCGGACATGATAAAGTTTCCTTGCTTTAGCGGACATGATAAAGTTTCCTTGCTTTAGCGGACATGATAAAGTTTCCTTGCTTTAGCGGACATGATAAAGTTTCCTTGCTTTAGCAGACATGATAAAGTTTCCTTGCTTTAGCAGACATGATAAAGTTTCCTTGCTTTAGCAGACATGATAAAGTTTCCTTGCTTTAGCAGACATGATAAAGTTTCCTTGCTTTAGCGGACATGATAAAGTTTCCTTGCTTTAGCGGACATGATAAAGTTTCCTTGCTTTAGCGGACATGATAAAGTTTCCTTGCTTTAGCGGACATGATAACGTTTCCTTGCTTTAGCGGACATGATAAAGTTTCCTTGCTTTAGCGGACATGATAAAGTTTCCTTGCTGTAGCGGACATGATAAAGTTTCCTTGCTTTAGCAGACATGATAAAGTTTCCTTGCTTTAGCAGACATGATAAAGTTTCCTTGCTTTAGCAGACATGATAAAGTTTCCTTGCTTTAGCGGACATGATAAAGTTTCCTTGCTTTAGCAGACATGATAAAGTTTCCTTGCTTTAGCGGACATGATAACGTTTCCTTGCTTTAGCGGACATGATAAAGTTTCCTTGCTTTAGCAGACATGATAAAGTTTCCTTGCTTTAGCAGACATGATAAAGTTTCCTTGCTTTAGCAGACATGATAAAGTTTCCTTGCTTTAGCAGACATGATAAAGTTTCCTTGCTTTAGCGGACATGATAAAGTTTCCTTGCTTTAGCGGACATGATAAAGTTTCCTTGCTGTAGCGGACATGATAAAGTTTCCTTGCTTTAGCGGACATGATAAAGTTTCCTTGCTTTAGCGGACATGATAAAGTTTCCTTGCTTTAGCGGACATGATAAAGTTTCCTTGCTTTAGCGGACATGATAAAGTTTCCTTGCTTTAGCAGACATGATAAAGTTTCCTTGCTTTAGCAGACATGATAAAGTTTCCTTGCTTTAGCAGACATGCGTGTCCACATGGGTAGAATATTGTTCCTATGGGCTTCTGTCGTCATGAAGGCCGCTAGCTTAAATATGTCAGTCCCATATCTCTTTTTCTCCAAACTTCATCCATTAGTGAAGCTCTCTGTTATTATAAAAGCTATCTCTTTTGTGTGAGCGAGCTAAGTCTCTTGTTTTAGTGCTGGTTTAGTTTTTCCAGTTTACTGAGCTGAGTCAAACTGGTGCCAGAATTCCCATCAGTCCTAGCGAGTCTGCCCCCCGCCCCCATGATCAGGATTCACTGTCCCAAACCAAATGGAAGAATGGAAACACACCATATGGACTTCAGCAGATCTTCTTTACCATTAGCCTTCCTGTCGACCTCTTATTGATCACTGCCATGTGATTGGCTGATTAGATGAATGCATTAAAGAGCGGTTGAATGGCTGTACCTAATAAAGTGACCAGCTATGTTCTCAGGTAGATTTAATCTAAGTTATTGCCTAAAGTATTCTCTTGTTAGCTTTCTTGTCTGATATTTTTACATTTAAAATAAATAAAAACATAAAAATGCGTGGATACACTGAGCTCCCCGTAGCTGCCGTTCTATTTCCAGGAAGCTGATTAGGTTTGTGTTTGAAATGTGAGTCTGTGAAGTAGATGTGAGGTGTCAGACCACAGGCACACAGAGAGCGTGAAATCCTTTTACAGATTTAATGACTCAGTCAGATTGTAGATCTCTATAACAGAAACATGCTCTGCTGCTGCAATGATCCATTCAGCCAAAAATATCCTAATAACTGCTCCCTGTCCTCTCCTCTCTTATCATATTCCTCCTCATCATTTGGAGCTGTGAAATTGGATTTTTACATAACTCGATTACCTCTGACGGCTCAATTCATCTCCTGCTATGTGGCACAAAAAGCCTTCCATTAAGAGTGTGGAACAGAGTGTGACGAATAAAGACTGAACTATTATTTTCTCTGTTTCCATCTTTCTTTCCCTCCACGTCTGCTGCAGAGGAGTTGTTCTACAGGATTTCCTTTGTGGTGGATGACGGGGACTCGGAGCTGACCCAGGCTGAGGTGGAGCAAGCTGTGGCTCTCTGGGTAAGACGGGTCCAGATTTAGGTCAACAAGGTGGTGATCTGGAGACTGACAATCCAAGCATCAGTGGATTACTGATGGGATAACTGACAGAAGCCTTGTCTCGATTAGTGGGTGCCTGTTCCTTTTGCTTTAGGCTATGATAACATTACATTACTGCACTTTAGGAACACTAAAAACTGTTTAAAAAACTCTAAAAACTCTCCTGACATAGGAAGGTGGGATTAGGAATGTCTTACCAACACAGGAGGAACGAGCACACCTACCTGTCAAGCCCTACCTACCTACACCCCTACCTACCTACCTGCCTGCACACCCTGCCTGCCTGCCTGCCTGCCTGCCACCTGCCCACCTGCCTGCCTGCCTGCCTGCCACCTGCCTGCACCCACCTGCCTGCAGCACTGCCTGCCTGCCTGCCTCCTGCACCCTGCCTGCCTTCCTGCCTGCACTGCCTGCCTGCCTGCCTGCCTGCACCCTGCCTGCCTGCCTGCCTGCCTGCCTGCCTGCCCACTGCCACCTGCCCACCTGCCTGCCTGCCTGCACTGCCTGCCTGCCTGCCTGCCTGCAGCCCTGCCACCTGCCCACCTGCCCACCTGCCTGCCTGCACCCACTGCCTGCCTGCCTGCCTGCCTGCCCACCTGCCCACCTGCCTGCCTGCCTGCCTGCACTGCACTGCCTGCCTGCCTGCCTGCAGCCCTGCCCACCTGCCCACCTGCCTGCCTGCCTGCAGCCCTGCCTGCACCCTGCCTGCCTGCCTGCACTGCCTGCCTGCCTGCCTGCACTGCCTGCCTGCCCTGCCTGCCTGCCCACCTGCCCACCTGCCTGCCTGCCTGCCTGCCTGCACTGCCTGCCTGCCTGCCTGCCTGCAGCCCTGCCTGCCTTCCTGCCTGCACCCTGCCTGCCTGCCTGCCTGCACCACCTGCCTGCCTGCCTGCCTGCAGCCCTGCCTGCCCACCTGGCTGCCTCCTGTCTGCCCACCTGCCTAACTGCCCACCTGCCCACCTGCCTGCCTGCCTGCCTGCCCACTGGCTGCCTCCTGTCTGCCCACCTGCCTAACTGCCCACCTGCACTGCCTGCCTGCCTGCCTGCACCCTGCCTGCCTGCCTGCCTGCACCCCTGCCTGCCCACCTGGCTGCCTCCTGCCTGCACCCTGCCTGCCTGCCTGCACTGCCTGCCTGCCTGCCTGCCTGCAGCCCTGCCTGCCCACCACTGCCACCCACCTGCCTGCACTGCCTGCCTGCCTGCCTGCACCCTGCCTGCCTGCCTGCCTGTGCCCTGCCTGCCTACCTACCTACCTACCTACAACCCTACCTACCCACCTACCCACCTACCTACCCACCTACCCACCTACCTAACTACCCACCTACCCACCTACCTACCTACCTACCTACCTACCCACCTAGCTACCCTCCTATCTACCCACCTACCTAACTACCCATCTACCTACCTACCTTCCTACCTATCCACCTAACCCTAACCCCACCTACCTACCTTCCTACCTATCCACCTAACCCTAACCCCACCTACCTACCTTACTACCTATCCACCTAACTCCACCTTCCTACCTACATACCTACTCCACCTGCCTACTCACCTACCTTTCTACCTCTTGCCTACCTTCATACCTGTCTTTTATCTTCATACCAGTCTAACTACCTCAGTACCTGCCATCATGTCTATCTACTGACACACCTTCCTTCCTCTTACATCCTACCTACATACCCACCTACTTTTCCAGATTACTTTGTCATACTAAGAGGCCAAATAAAACGTGGAGCTTCCTTAAACTCGACTCTGATTATAGAAGCTCTTGACGTCAGTCTATCCTATTTCGAGGAAACCTTTCTTTTCCAGTCTCGGCTCCACGGGCAGAATTAGATTTGTTTAAATTCCACAGAGAGTTTAATACACAAACTCAGAACAAAAATGTTTTCTTGATTTAATCATTGATTTGATTTGTTTTCTTCTTACAGCTCAATCAAACGTTTCAGAACTGGACCCACGCTGTCTACATCGACTCCATCAGGTAATCCAGGAAAGATTTAGACGAGCTGATCAAACAAACGAGGGCAGCAGGAAATTCTGTCAAACATTTTCTCATGATGTCAGATCAGTGTCCCATCCTGCTGGGGGAAATAAACCATCCTGGTTGTTTTAACCTGCAGAGACATTCAGACGCTTCTTTCTGTCAGATATTTTGAAAGTTCATGAAAATACTTTTGTGCAGTCTAGAAATGACAGACCGGTGGATTTTACCAGGCAGGGCTGTTGTTATATTTCCATTATTACCAACATTATCAGCCCCTGGAGGCACCACAAAAACTCAACATTTTCTTTAAGGTCAGTCTTAACATGAAAAAATGCTTCTGGATCTTTCATATCTTGAAGGATTTCACAGACCATATGAAGAAAAACTGAGGAGGAACAAGTCTGTCCCATATTTAGTCCTGCTTCCCTTTACTAGCCCAGTGTTGTTGCATGCTTAACAAAAGTAAAGGTGGGTTGTCTGTGCATTTATGGTGCTTTTCCACTCAGCTCAACTCTACTCCTGATGACAGATAGACTGATTTTTAGAAATGTTTAGCTTATTGTGTGATGGAGTTATGGTTCATTTACAGGAGCCTGACCTTGCAAAGCAGATAGATTTACCACATTCCATGTCTGTCGACCAGCAGATCCATCTTGTAAAATTCCAGTCTGAAATGATTGTTCCCACTTCTGAGAACACCCCAGACCAATCAGGATCATTTGAGAAGAATTAGGCGGTAGCTACAGGCGGGTTTTGGTTCCAGCAGAAGCCAATAGCGATAGCTGCCACTAGTGTCGCATTAGCTTGGATGTAGCCATAGAATAGCGACAGTTTTATCAGCATTGGACCACATTTCATTATTAAAATAAAAGCTTCTCTTGGTGGGAAGAAGTTTTTGCACCTCTCCTGACCGGCCTCAGCAAGAGTTTTATCCACTGATCATGTCCTTTCCAAAGACATCTTTGTATTGAAGGTATCCCAGATAAATGTAGAATATTTGCAGGTTTATAGAAGCTGAAATAGTCTGGATGAGCCCCCAATTATCTCAAAGCCAGTTATAAAATCCAATGAAACTTAGATTTACTGGAAAAATATGATGAATGTGATAACATTAAGTCTAAAACAATCAAGTTAACATTCCATGTGAATGAGATCATGAGTGGTCTCATGACAGTGGGGAAGCAGGTCTTGCTCTTAGGCATTAGTGTGCTCTCAGTACATGACAACACAGCTGCACCTGTTGGCACCTGAAAGTCAAAGAAATCATCAAAAAGGTGTCATTTAAGGCCATCAGCCTCCATAAGGACCTGAAAATTTACATGTTAGAAACTCCACACTACAAGATGTAGAGCTATTACTGATGGTTTTTAAAGATTACGATAATCCTTTGTGCCCTGAGGTAGAATTTCACCAAATACATACGCTGTAGCTCACGTGATCTGGTAGAAGAATGGTGTTGAGTGTAATCTGTGTTTGTCTCTGCAGTCTGCGGCCCGCTGAGCAGAGCCGAGGAAACCCCACCAGGTAAACACTGACTTCTTAGTGTTTTTGAGTGTGAGACTGAGTGTTCTATCATCCTGATCCTGTCGTATCCTTGACTCTCTGCCATCCAGCAGCTTATTTTTATGCCTCTGTCTGCAGTTATGTGTGCCAGGCACTGCTGGTTTATTATTTCATCAGTAACCAGAGTCTGGGAGAAGCTGCTGTGTCTGCTAGGATGTGGAGCACTGAAGGCATGATGGGAGCTGGTCTGCATGTCCGAACTGATTCTACTGATGTCAAACTAGTCGGTGAGAACCAAACTCTGACTTTATGAACTGTTTCAATGCTCATGAAAAAGCTACTAAAAGTATTTAAAAAATCAGGTTTCCTGTTTTAAGAACAAAACCCAGAACATAAACCTGCTCTCACTCCAGTCTGTTAGACTGAAAGCTATAACTGGGCTAGACTAGTTAATATATTCATTAATGCTCATTTTCTATGACTAACACTGCAAAAGAAACACAGAACTCAGTGCATTTCTATGTATAGTAAAACAATGCTGAAGTAGGAACCATGAACATTCATTATGGGTAACTATTAACTAACTAGAACTTTGTGTTTTATTTATTTATTATAACTAGCAGTTAGTTATTCATTCGTAAATGGTTAACTAGTAGTAATACTACTAAGTTATTCTTTCCTGTGGTAAAATGAATATCTTTAATTGTAAAGGCTCAGAAATTATGTAAGACAGCATGAACATTGACAGGTTGATTGTTTTACTGAGTACATCAACTTCTGTAGAGACACAGTCATACCTACAAAGACTGTTCGCTGTTTCCCCAATAACAAACCCTGGATCACAAGCGACATAAAGGCAATCCTCAACCAGAAAAAGAAAGCTTTTAGAGACGGTGACAAACAACGGCTCAAACAAGTGCAACATGAGTTGAAGAGGAGACTGAAGATGACAAAGCTGGAATACAAAAAGAAGATAGGAATTTTCAACACGGCAGCATCCGTGATGTGTGGAGAGAAATCAGTATCATCTCTGGACACAACAATAAAAAGAAAAGACAGCCAATAGTGGGTGATGTGGAAAGAGCTGATGAACTCAACCTGTTATTCAACAGATTTGACACTGTGGACACGCCTACTTCCACTGCTGCTCCTCCTTCTTCTCCTCAACATATGGAAATCTCCACTATAGCTCCTCCTCCTCCTTCTCCGTCTCCTACATGTGTCTCCACAGCTGCAGCCTCTTCCCTTCTAGCACCTGTTCCCTTCTCTGTCACAGAGACAGGGGTGAGGTTGGAGCTTGGGAGACTTTGCTCTGGGAAGGCAGCTGGCCCAGATGGTGTGTGTCCAAGGCTGCTTAAAGACTGTGCTGCACAACTGTGTCAACCTCCCCACAGGATCTTCAACCTGAGTCTACAGCTGGGGCGGGTGCCTGCTCTGTGGAAAACATCCTGTATTTTACCAGTACCAAAAATCAAATGTCCGGCTGAACTAAATGACTACAGACCTATTGCCCTTACCTCACACATCATGAAAACTCTGGAGTGGCCGATTCTACGCCTACTGAGGCTTGAGGTCAAAGACAAACTGGATTCCCTGCCGTTTGCATACAAAGAACACATTGGAGTGGATGATGCCGTCCTCTTCATGCTTCATGCGCCCTGTCTCATCTGGAGGAACCTGGAGTTTATGTGAGAATCATGTTCTTTGATTTTTCAAACACATTCAACTCCATCAAACCCACCATACCCAAAGACAAGCTCACAGAGATGGGAGTGGATCCTTCCTGTGTTTCTTGGATCACAGATTATCTGACAGGAAGGCCACAGTTTGTCAGGGTGGGGAACTTTGTTTCTGGGACATTAATGAGCAGTACAGGGGCTCCTCAAGGGACAGTCCTGGCTCCATTCCCAGTTTACACTGTAAACATCAGACTTCAAACACAGCACTGAGTCCTGCCACATCCAGAAATACTCAGATGACACTGCTATGGTGGCATGTATCAGAAATGGACAAGAAGCTGAATACAGGGATCTGATCAGTGCCTTCAGACTGGAGTCACAAAAACTGCCTCCTACTCAACACCTCAAAGACAAAGGAAATGATCATAGATTTCCGTAGATCCAAACCCGCTCTTCAGCCAGTGAACACTTGTGGCGTGGACATGGAGGTGGTGACATGGTATAAATATTTAGGTGTACACCTGGATAATAAGTTGGACTGATCTAAAAACGTAGACTTCATCTACAAAAAGGGGCAGAGCCGCCTCTTTTGCCTGAGAAGACTCGGATCAATAGACATCTGCAGTAAGATGCTGCAGATGTTTTATCAGTCTGTGGGTCCAGGGTTCTGTTTTATGCTGCAGTCTGCTGGGGAGGCAGTGAAAAACACAAGGATGCAAGGCATCTGAACAAACTGGTTAAAAAAGCTGGCTCTGTGGTCAGAATCAAGCTGAACTCATTGGAGGATGAGGTGGAGAGACACACAATGAAGAAGGTGGAGGCCATTCTGAGGAACATGGATCATCCACTTCATATCTCCCTAAATGACCAAAGAAACAACGAAGGTGGACGGCTCCTATCCCTGCACTGCAGGACAGAAAGATTTAGAAGATCTTTAACAGCTATTAGACTTTATAATTCTACCATAAACAGATGAGACTCCAGACAATTGAATTTCCCTGCGGGGATAAATAAAGTTCTTGTATTGTATTGTATTACTACATAAATGAAGTTGTATTATTTCCACTGTCTTTGGAATTATGAGACCTTTTTCTTCTTTATTTGAAGTCTTTTTCATTTTTAGATGTGGTTGAAATATAAAATGACTCTTCTGTCCTGATAGAAAACTGTCCTGAGGAGAACCCGCTGCACTATCGCTGGCCTGAGAGCAGACCGTCAGTCACTCAGTACCTGCCCTGTTTCCCTAACAAGGACCAGAGCACCTCCAGAACCTGGTAACACGATCCACACCATCAACACTGATGTTTGTATTAGGTTCTACAGAAATATCAAACCTAAATCTATTTCACTGCTATAGGCTTGATCTTAATGAGTTATGTTAAAGGGTTATAATGAAATGTACAGTATGCTAACGTGCTGATGCTATGTGAGGATCCTCTTACTCCTAATAAAAATGTGAAATATTTTGATTTCCCTTCCCCCCGTCTCCTCTCTGTCTCAGTTTGATCAGTCCTCAGAACTTCTCCTCCTATTGGTCAGATGCAGATTTCAGCAACTGCACCGACATCGACACCATCCAGGTGTCAGCAGGTACCAGAGGAGCCATGTGGATCTGTCTGCTCTGTGTTTGATGCTTCTAAATGCAGAAAATATATGGAGTGTTGGAAAGGTTAATGTCGGGATTTGTTCTTTCCTGTGCAGAAAATGCAGCTGAGGTAGCCGTGCAGCTCGCCGTCATAACCAACAACGAGCTGTCCAATGAGGAGGTGAGAATCTGACCAAGCAGGAAGACGATGAGGGGCGTTGATCTGTGGTTAAACTCCGCCTCTCTCTTCAGGTGTCTAAAGTGGTGACCAAGGTGAAGGAATTGGTGAACGTAGCAAAGATCAACAGCTCTCTGGCAACCACCGTCGTCACCATCATCTCTAACGTGATGAGCAGCTCAGAGAGCGCACTCGCTGCTTCATCAGAGAAGTGGGATTTACTTTATATTACCATGTTGACGTCAGTTTGATCATTTCTGCAGCGATCTGCTGTGTTCATCTACCATCTGAACATGAAGGTAGATGACCATTAAGGTAGATGACCATGAAGGTAGATGACCATGAAGGTAGATGAACATGAAGGTAGATGACCATGAAGGTAGATGACCATTAAGGTAGATGACCATGAAGGTAGATGACCATGAAGGTAGATGAACATGAAGGTAGATGACCATGAAGGTAGATGACCATTAAGGTAGATGACCATGAAGGTAGATGACCATGAAGGTAGATGACCATGATGGTAGATGACCATGAAGGTAGATGACCATGAAGGTAGATGACCATTGAAGGTAGATGAACATGAAGGTAGATGACCATTGAAGGTAGATGAACATGATGGTAGATGACCATGAAGGTAGATGACCATGATGGTAGATGAACATGAAGGTAGATGCCCATGAAGGTAGATGACCATTAAGGTAGATGACCATGAAGGTAGATGACCATGAAGGTAGATGACCATGAAGGTAGATGACCATTGAAGGTAGATGAACATGAAGGTAGATGACCATTGAAGGTAGATGAACATGAAGGTAGATGACCATGATGGTAGATGAGGAAGAGAGGAGGGGAGAGAGAAATAGCTTTGGTGTAACACTTGGTTGCACAGCGGTTGTGGGTTTTGTAGTGAGGCTCGTTTTAGTGTCAGGGGAGCAGTATTTGAATTTTGAATTCTTCCCTTCATTAACATATGCATAAATGAGGCAGGGTGTTGTTTTGCTCAGCTCAGCAGTTTGTGTTAATTTAGTTTGCAGCTACTGTGGGTTTCTTCTCTGCACGTGCTCTGTGGATAAGACTTAACTCTATTGCCATTTTGAAGCTAAAAGCTGAGCTATTATAGTGATTCCGCCCCTCCCACTTCTTTATGAAGGGACTTTACTTTTACCCCTTTTAATGGACTGAAATTGTCAAGGCATCGTCCTTCCCTAACCCTAACCCGAATCTTCTGCATGGTTCATTTGGCCTCTTAGGCAAAGAAGGGAAGAGATGCTTTAAATTGTTCCCTCAACCATCCTGAGTCCTCATCTGCATCCCTCCCTCTCTCTCTCTCTCCATCAGAGCTCTAAAAACGGTGGATGAGTTGGTTCAGAAGATCGAGTTTGAAGGTTCGTCCATCAGCATCACCTCCAGACATCTGGCTGTAGGAATCTCCGCCCTCAACACGTCTGTGTTCAACGGGACGTCGTTCAGCGCCTTCATCCCTCCAAACAACACTGACCCACAGGTAACCCCAGCAGATGGGACTCATGGTGACTTCAGTCCTTTTATTGTTCCTGTATTGTTGATCCTGTTTCTCCATCCCTCCGTCTTTGTCTCCCTCGTATTTCCTTCCTCCCGTCTTATGTTATGACCTCCTTTTCTTCTTTTCTCACCCCTGTCCTCTCTCCTTCTTCTTCCCCATTTTTCCCCATCTTCCTTTGTTCCTCTCCTCTCCTTCCTGTCTCTCTCATTTTTCCTTCCTTGCGTCCTTATCACTTCCTTATCCATCTTCTTCACTTCTCTCAATCCCCTTCTCCCTTTATTCTTTCTCTTCCTTTTTTCCATCTAATCCCTCCCTTCTTCCCTGCTCCTCTTCCTCCTTTCCCTCCCTCTTCTCCTTGCACTTCTTTCCCCTCCATTCTGTCCATCCATCCTCTTTCTCATCCTTCAGATTGACTTTGAGTCTGAGCGGGTGAACCCTCTGGCTCAGGTCATCCTCCCGGCGTCTCTGCTGTCCAGCGTCTCCCTGAGTGACGAGGACAGGTCGTCTCTGTCCAGGATCAACTTCATGTTCTTCAGCAGCACAAACCTCTTCCAGGTGAGTCCTTATGAGGTCCAGTTCAGTGTAAATGCTTGTTACAGGCCGCTCTGCAGAGTCCTGCAGTCTGTCAGTAGAAGAGACGATGAACAGGACTGTAGACGTCAGACGGCTCCGTTAACACTGCAGCTCTCTAAACCCGTCTGATTGCACCGTGCTTTACTCCTCACAGTCCGATCACACCAGTAGAGAAACATCGTTAACGTTAAACCTCTGACCAGTTTGTATTTGCTGGCATGTTTTCAGAAAAAGCAGAAGAGCCGCTCTCTGAACAGCTACGTGGTGGCGAGCAGCGTGGGAAACTTCTCCATCCGTGACCTGCAGGAGCCCGTGGAGATCAAGATCGCTCACCTATCTGAGCAGGTGAGACCTGTGTGTGTTTGTTGAATGTTAACATCATTTGTATGAATAAAATACTGCACAATTTTTTAAATTTTTATTTTAATTTTTTTTGGTTGCATTTTTTGCTAAATATTTGATTTATCATCTGCTTTTTTTACCTGCAACATTTTTAAAAAATCCAACATTTATCAGAAATCTTAAATAATTGAACTTTGTCTTTTTTCTATTTTTGATGCCCCCCCATTTCTAACCTTTTATTTATTTTCTTTCCCGTTGAGACACTTTTTTCTTTCCTTCTGTGGATGTTTTATATTTTCTTTTTAATTTCGATGCATTCAGGTCTTTATTTGGTCTTTTCTGTGTTTCTTCACTCATATCTTTACGCCTCCACATCGACGATGGGTGAGGCAGAGCCGTTATGTTAGTGGCTCTTAACAAATGTCCACTCAGACTCAAGGATGAGCTGTTAGAAGGTCAGAGGTCAAGGTCATTGGGCCTTATGTTTGTCCCTTGTTATAGGATTTCTCCAGACCACCTCTCAGCCCTTCCTTCATACCGAACCAGGCTCCCGTATCTGTTGGTAATTTAATTTTCTAATTCAGACGATGTGGAGGACAAATATACCAGAGCAGAGAGACTCCACATAAATCAACATATTGTGTGGTTTCTTGGGTTAAACTCAGAGTTTTGTCAGAGTGGTCCGGGCTGTTGTGGATTTATTTCTAAAGTTTTGGCACTGTCTTAGACAGGAATGAAGATGCACCGTTTCAGATGTTCATATTTGATATTCTGTGTATGATGTGATGTGTATGATGGAGTGGTTTAATGGTGTTTCTGATATTCTTTCCTCTCCTGCAGCCGTCTCTGAATCCCATCTGCATGTTCTGGGACTTCAGTATGAACGGTAAGTCTGTCGTCACATCGCTCAGTTTCAGGTTCACCTCACCTCACTAGGAGAAACATCAACACACCTAAGAACGTCTCTTCCAAGAGAGGTTTTCATCAACCTCCAAGCTTGAAGTCGTCCTTATTTCACCTCTGAAGTTTATTTATGTCAGCTTCAGGTTTATTTTATGTCCTTATGGACCTACAGAGCGCTGCATCTTAAAGAATGTACAGAAATACAGAAAGATTAATGTGCAGGCCAAAAAAAAACAAAGCACAAGAATTTATGATAAAAGAGAAAAGAACGGGAGTGAGAAGACGAGGGGGGAATAAGAGCTCAAGAAAGCAATAACGGTGACCCTTCATTTTATCTGCAGCTCTGTTTCCATTCACATCAGTCACTGACAGTTCAGAAAGTCCACATAAATATTTCTAAAGTCTGCAGTGACTACAGCTGAAGTTAGAGGCACTGGGCCTCGTTCACCAAGAACACTTTAGTTCTGATGATTCTGACATTCACCAGCGTTTTCATATCTCTGACTTCTTCTCAGTGAAGAACAGAATCAAATTAAATTTTCATCACCGATGCTAAAGATAGAATCAGATCTCCTCGTTGGGAGCAGCTCGACTTCACCACTATCAAAGTGGTTCTTATATTTGGACTACTGTGTCAATTCTTTAGTTTTCTTCCCTTCTGTGTTTGCACACTACCCTGCAGTCCCCTCTCCTTATATGGGCATAAAGATAGAGGGGTCCACCAGCAGACCGCCACTCTCTCAGACGGTCCTCTTGCAATCTGCTGTGGGACACATTTCCATAGCACTGCTAACAGGGGGCATGCTTTAGCTACATTAGCTTTACCTACATTAGCTTGAGCTACATTCACTCTAGCTACATTAGCTTTAGCCACATTAGCTCTACCTGCACAAGCTTTAGCTACATTAGCTTTAGCTACATTAGCTTTAGCTACATTAGCTTTAGCCACATTAGCTCTACCTGCACATGCTTTAGCTACATTAGCTTTACCTACATTAGCTTGAGCTACATTCACTCTAGCTACATTAGCTTTAGCCACATTAGCTCTACCTGCACAAGCTTTAGCTACATTAGCTTTACCTACATTAGCTTTAGCTACATTCACTCTAGCTACATTAGCTCTACCTACACAAGCTTTAGCTACATTAGCTTTAGCTACATATACTCTAGCTAAATTAGCTTTAAAAAAACAAACTCATGAAACAGGCCTGGACAAAAATGATGGTACCCTTAACTTAATATTTTGTTGCACAACCTTTTGAGGCAATCACTGCAATCAAACCATTTCTGTAACTCTCAGTGAGACTTCTGCTCCTCTCAGCAGGTATTCTGGCCCACTCCTCATGAGCAAACTGCTCCAGTTGTCTCAGGTTTGAAGGGTGCCTTCTCCAGACGCCATGTTTCAGCTCCTTCCACAGATGTTCAGTAGGATTTAGATCAGGGCTCATAGAAGGCCACTTCAGAATAGTCCAGTGTTTTGCTCTTAGCCATTCTTGGCTGTTTTTAGCTGTGTGTTTTTGGTCATTATCCTGTTACAAGACCCATGACCTGTGACTGAGACCAAGCTTTCTGACACTGGGCAGCACATTTCTCTGTTTAGTGTGGTACACACCATGTCACCAAACAGCACAGTGACTACTTGTCACCCTTTAAATAGGCCGACTGACTGGTTACAAGTTAGTAGACACCTGTGATGCTAATTAGAGGACACACCTTGGTTGAACATGTCCCTGTGGTCACATTATTTTCAATCTTTTCTAGGAGTACCATCATTTTTGTCCAGGCCTGTTTCATGAGTTTGTTTTTTTAAAATAATTCTGTTGAACCACAATTCAAAAGCAATGTCTGATTTTCATTGGTTAATTTTCATAGAATCTTTATTTATTATCACTTTTGTCAGATTCAAGTTATTTTTGTGACCATTGTGGGTTTTTCTTTCATTAACAGAGGGGTACCAACAATTTTGTCCACGTGTGTAGCTCATAGTCAGTCAGCATTGGATGGTCATGATATTATTCTTAATAATAAAAGCTATAGTAGAGAAACTGAAGAGGAATTTTACTTCTTCAATCCCTCTGCTGAGCTCTCTGTAAGTTATCAGACAATATTTAGAGGTAAAGATGATTAAAATCGTTTGAAGATGAGGGTTTAGTTTTAAAGTGCATATCCAGCCATGTTAATACTTTCACGTCTCTTTTCCCGGTTGTAAAAATTGTTGTGCTGTTGCTCATACAGATGTGTCAGTGAAGTCACTGTAACACTTCTGTCTTACCACTAGATGGAGCCGGAGGCTGGAATGGAGACGGCTGCAGAGTGTCTGAGGGATCCAGCAGCAACAAAACCGTCTGCCAGTGTGACCACCTCACTCACTTTGGCATCCTCATGGTGAGACGGCACCGCCATGAATCCCCCTGATGTTAAACTGATGATGGTCACAGCCGGGCCGGTCTGAGACTGTTTCACTGACAGTGATGCAAAGATGGGCTCAGTGAGCTCTGAGATTTACCAGCTGGTCCAGTTAATCAAGTTTTAATTTCAGTTCTCATTTATTTTATGCAATAATGCAAAAAGACAAATGAGATGCAATGATTACTGCATGGTGAATATTTTAGTGTGTTTCCTTTTACCACTAGAGTAAATCATAGCTACCTCAAAAGCATGGTTTATATATTTAACGTGATTAACCATTAGTTCATCTAATTATTTATATTATTGCACTTATTTATTTTCATGGTTTGCTTCTTTTCAGCGCTCAGAATATAAAATATAATATTAAATTTGATAATGCACCCAATGAAGATGTTATAAATCAGTCTGTAAACATGCAAAATAATCGTTATCAGAAATAATGAGGATATTTATTATTGCCATAATCTATCAGCCCTAGCATACATGATGACACAGAATATTTCAACTCTGAAATGTTGCCAACACGACCACTTTTTAGTATAAAAATCAGAAATTGCCCTGTAGTTGGAGCCTAGGACGTCAATTTTCTATTTTCATGTCATCCAAACAGACATGAGTTTGTTTAATTTTCTTCTGGTACAGAAGTTAAAACATCAAGTAACATGGTGGCCTCAGGTTCGTAAAGGTTCTTAGCAGGAGATGTCAGGCAGCAGTGAACTCCTAATGTGGAGCGATCAGTGATTTCTGCCCAGAGGAACTGCCAACAGGCCGGATGCTGGGCTGTTTCAGACCATGCCCGGCATTCAGAGTGCAAAAACAGACACATTCTAATTCTGGAGCTTCTTCTTTGTCCTGAAAGTAGTCAAACATTCAGGCAGAGAAAAAGTGTGGTCCAGTTCCACAAACCAGTCCAGTTTGGTCCAGTCTGGTTTGGTTCTGTCTGGTTTGGATTGATCACCTCCAGGGCTTTACATTAACTTTTTTGCTCACTGGCTACTTGTTTATGAAAAGTTACTAGCCACTGAGCATTTCCACTGGCCACAATTGTGTTGATTGGAAACTATGCGTGACATTGCAAATTGGGTATGTCTGGTGTAAGATGAAACACATGCTCCATGTCTTTCTTTAATGGATACTAAGTTTATACGACTAGAAAAACATCAGCTTTTAATTAAAGTTATTTAAACAAATCAGAAATGCAGCTGGTTTCATCAAAACCTCACTCAGACAAATATCCATCAGAGAATGCTGAGGTTGTGACTCTGATAAATTCCACTGGCCAATGTGGCTAGTTGAAGTCAATCTGGTACCTGCCGCAGCTGAAATCCACCTGCATTTGGCTATTAGGCCAGTGTAAATGTCAGGCCCTGATCACCTCTATGCCAGGTGAAACAGTGTAACTGTGCTAAAAAATCACTTTTTTGTTCAGTGTAGGGATCATACTCGACGTCTGTAGAGGTTCTCTGATGATAACTGCAGCGTTCAGGTCCATTTAGAGCTGTAGAGTTCTTACTTTCCTCTGTTCTCAATCATTCCTAATGGCGGTCTTCCACTTCCTGCCACTCTTCATGTTCTTATTTCTCTTCATCTTTGTCCTCTCGTGTCTTCAGGACATTCCAGGAGCCGCCCCCCACATCGACGCCAGGAACAACAAGATCCTGACCTTCATCACCTACATCGGCTGTGGCATTTCGGCCATCTTCTCTGCTGCCACTCTGCTGACCTACATTGCCTTTGAGTGAGTCTCTTTAACGCTTTGTTTCATACAAAAATCCCACAGACGGGCTGTGGGGATGCGTCTCGGCAGCATCGTGCTGCGGGGATGCTTCTCGGCAGCATCGTGCTGCGGGGATGCTTCTCGGCAGCATCGTGCTGCAGCGATGCTTCTCGGCAGCATCGTGCTGCGGGGATGCTTCTCGGCAGCATCGTGCTGCGGGGATGCTTCTCGGCAGCATCGTGCTGCGGGGATGCTTCTCGGCAGCATCGTGCTGCAGCTATGCTTCTCGGCAGCATCGTGCTGTGGGGATGCTTCTCAGCAGCTGGTCCTGGAAGGCTTGTTAAGGTAGAGGGTAACATGAATGCAGAAAAATATCAGTTCATTAAGAAGAAATCTGTTTTCACTATCATGATTAATGTATAAATCAATTAAAGGGTTAACCATCCTAGGAGGTGAGTACTTTTATAGCAGTTTATTTTGACGACTACAACTGTGACTAAAAATGATAGTGGACAGCCTTTTTTTAATGAGAGAGACTAAGACCATCCAAAGCTAGATCTGTGATGACTAAAACTGACTCAAAGTAAGTTTGTTTTTTGTCAGGATGACTAAAACTTCTCAGACATTCAGCATCCCTGATATTTCTCCACTCTGGGTCAAACATTCATGCGACTGTTTCTATTCTGCCTCTCAGCTGTAGAAAGCAGGGCCTCCAGGTTTGGCAGGATGCAGAGAACACACTACCCTGGTTTGGTACCAGAGAATAAATGCTTAGACTGAAATGTGAGGACTTTCATGGACTAAAACTAGACTGAAAGGTTTTTTGGTCGACTAAAACTAGAAGGGTCAGAAATAACTAAATTAAGACTAAAACTAAAGGTATTTAATCTAAAGACTAAGACTGAGACTAGAATAAAAAATAGCTGTCACTGTTTTATAGGCACTGTAGATTTATCCAAACATATTCTTGAAATAAAACATCATTTTTAGATTAGATAGTTTTTCACAGATTGGTGAATCTCTGCACTGCTGAGAGACTCTGAAAAATATGAAACATCAGACTGAAAGTAGGTCTGAACTTTGTGAAGATATAACCCAAACATTTCTGAAGTGAGTGTTTGTGGATAAATTGAGGTTGAAATGAGTAAAACCACAGAGCATTAAGATGCCAAACATTCACATTTCTAACCACGTCTTCATCCAGGAAACTCCGCCGGGACTACCCGTCAAAGATCCTGATGAACCTCAGCACCTCCCTGCTGTTCCTCAACATGGTCTTCTTACTGGATGGCTGGTTAGCCAGCCTGGACACCGATTGGCTGTGCCTGTCCGTGGCCGTCTTCCTGCACTACTTTCTGCTCACCTCGTTCACCTGGATGGGGCTGGAGTCGGTGCACATGTACATCGCTCTGGTCAAAGTGTTCAACACGTACATCCGCCGATACATCCTGAAGTTCTGCATCGTGGGCTGGGGTGAGAAAGGGCGTCACGTTTTCACTGTAGGCTCACAAACACAGCAGAGCCTGATCAGATCTGACTCTGCATATACTCTTTTTTAGGTCAGCTTCAAAGTTTCAACGCTTTAGTTACAAATAAGCAACATCTGGACACGTTTTCAGAAAAGTTAGAGGCCCAGAGCCAAAAATGAAATAAACACGTCCAGCCTCTGCCCTCAGGACTAAGACCCATGGTCCTCTGTGCAAAGAAAAGCATTACATATCATCTGTCCCAGCTGATAGGAAATGAGAGAGCTAGTATTTTTATTTATTTAACCTTTATTTAGCCAGGTTAGTCCCATTGTGATCAGAGATCTCTTTTCAAGGGAGGCCTGACCAAGACTGACCCCTCTAGCTCCACACTATATTTAACGTGGGTTAGGACTCCTAGAATGAAGCTGAGAAAAATCAGATTTTAACCTGTGATGTTAACAAGAAAACTGAAAAGGCAGACTTCCTGTTTATTTGGTGATAAAGGTCCAAGAGACTTTTTTGTAGGTCTTGGCACTGTAGATATTTCTGCCAAATTTCACAGTCCTAGGTTAAACCATAGACTGTAGAAAGTATCGGACAAACTCGTGTGACGTCAGTCATGTGCTCAGAATAGGCGGACTCAAATGGCTCTCGAAGCCAATCTGGAGGCTTCCATATTGAAATCGCGTTCTCAACCGAACTTTGGATCAACCAAGCTTAACGGCCTGCCCACCAAGCGTGACTTCCTGTCAGCTACCTAGACAGAAATGGAGTCTCTGCCTGCCGAGCTATCTGTCAATCAAATGAGACGCGCCAAACACCGTGAAGTGTGGTTTATCTTAAATATAATCCAAATGGTTGTGGTACAAAAAAATTCATCCCCCGTAGAGTGAGAGCACATGAAGACACTAGCTAATGAGACACGTTTGGTTTCTGAACCAGGCTGTAAACCAGTTTATTTCTAGGGTAAAAACAGCTGTTTAACAGGTGTCCAGACAGGACTTCTGGTGCTCCTGCAGCCAGCCTCAAGTGGACACTCGCAGTATTGCAATTATTTGCACTTCCACATTGGCTTCATTTTTCAGGACCGGAGGTTGTCACTTGGGTTAAACATGGTGCAGGGCCAGAATTTTTGGAAAATACTGAATTGTTTGTAATCCTTGCAGGAAGTCTTGAAATGTCCAAAAACACAGTAACACCATGCAGTAACGAATAACATGCAGACCTGTTAAATTGGACTTACTGTTGGGATGTCACCATGATGATAGACTTATTTTGTTATGTGTAGTTTCTGAGGTTCATTTACGTAGGTGCAACTGACTGAAGTGGCTGAAATTGAAGCTCAAATTTGAACTTATGATGTTAAAATGTGCACTAATAATGTGTAAATGTGCAGTTTTACTGTGTAAATAGACACTAATATTATTTAAATTTGCAATAATAATTTTAAAATGTGCTCTAATAATCATTAAATGTACACTAATAATGTGTAAATGTGCAGGAATGATGTGTAAATGTGCACTAATGATGTGTAAATGTGCACTAATAATGTGTAAATGTGCAGTAATGATGTGTAAATGTGTACTAATAATGTGTAAATGTGCACTAATGATGTGTAAATGTGCACTAATGATACTTAAATGTGCACTTATAATGTGTAAATGTGAAGTAATGATGTGTAAATGTGCACTAATGATACTTAAATGTGCACTAATGATGTGTAAATGTGCACTAATGATACTTAAATGTGCACTAATGATGTGTAAATGTGCACTAATGATACTTAAATGTGCACTAATAATGTGTAAATGTGCAGTAATGATGTGTAAATGTGCACTAATGATGTGTAAATGTGCACTAATGATGTGTAAATGTGCACTAATAATGTGTAAATGTGCAGTAATGATGTGTAAATGTGTACTAATAATGTGTAAATGTGCACTAATGATGTGTAAATGTGCAGTAATGATGTGTAAATGTGCATCGTGTGCTCTCTGCTCCAGGCGTGCCTGCAGTGCTGGTGGGGATCGTCGTGTCCGTGGATAAGAACTCGTACGGTCTGCAGGAGTACGGCAGAGGCGACTCGGGAGAAGGATCCTCAGAGTTGTAAGTGACTACAGAGAAAAATCACAGAGGCTCTACGCTTTATTATGAATTTTAAAAACATTCTTATAGAAAACATGTGACCTGGATGTTTTTCAGGAGTGTGGCCACATAATCACGGCAGGAAATTCCAAATGGAAGTTAAGACGCTGTTGTTATCGTGTTCCAGTAAATCATACATAGCTGTAGGAAAACAATATTTAAATGTAATTATGAAACATACTTTTTATTTAGTGTGTGGTCAGATACATGCGTTTAGTTTTGATGCTGTCTCTGCAGACCCACACAGCCTCGGTTCAGATGTTTATAATGTCGCAGAGGGAGATTCCTGGCAGTCCAGAGAGCTCTGCACAGATGGCCCCGGTTAAAAACTCACTGTGAAAGCAACAAACGGTTTAGTTTTCAGCACCAGGAGAGAATTCTGACAGGAGTGACTCATTCCTGCGTTTCTGTTACCTGGGATCTCCCTCTTACCTTCCCTATTAGTTTGAGTTCAGAGTTTCTGTGTTTGTGTCGTCTTCAGCTGCTGGATCAAGGACTCGCTGGTCTTCTACATCACCTGTGTGGGTTACTTCTGCATGGTGTTCCTGCTGAATGTGGCCATGTTCGTGGTGGTGATGCTGCAGATATGCGGACGCAATGGCAAACGCAGCAACCGCACGCTGAGAGAGGAGGTAATAATTCACATGAAGATCATCCTCAAATATCACTCCAGCATGTCCTGACTGCAGCAGTCACTCAGCTTAGGGAAGAATCTACATGCAGGCTTGGATTCAGCTTGGTTGTATGCATGCTAAAACTGTGCAGAGGTGTCAGGATGTTCCCACATCGTACCTGAGCACACCTGTACATGAACACAGGTCAGGTCATTGGAGATTTTGTCACCAAAGATCTATTTTTAGAACTGCTGATAACTGATAAAAAAATCAAGTAGATCACATGAATACAGTTTGATTACCTGAGACCTGAGATTTTGATTGGAGGGCTTTTACAGACTATGTAGAGTCTGATAAGTTAAAACACCAGCCTTTCTTTGAAATGTTTCTGTCCAAAATCCAGAAAGAAATGACCTAAAACAAGACAAGAATAGGATTCCCTTTGAGATTATTTCCCATCATGCATCTGGTAACAACAACAACTCTTGGTTAGAGAACAGGATGGAGAAGGAGATCACAGTTAAAACCTCTTAGATTTGGATGTTTTTAACTCATTTACATCCTCTAGAAATGAAAGGAAAATTAGAAAATCAAAACCACTTAGCAGGTTACTAACAATGCCGGAAACCCTTCAGAATAAAAGTACTGTATAATGACCACAGAATTAAAATGATTGGGCTTTTACATTGAAAAACCCAGAGGAGGTTCACTGTTCCTGTCATGATAAAAACACAGAGGAGCCGAGACCTGACTGCAGCTCTGAGCAGGAACGTTTGTTAGATAACGTAACACCTGGACTGAAGAAAGACCGCCTGAAAACGGCTCAGATAGAGGCTTAAGACCACCTCACACCTAACGACTGAGCTCAGGGAGCGAGCTGAGACTTTAGCAGGACTCCCAGGATTTTACTCCTCCTCCTCTGAAAAGTGGTTAGGTGTACCGCCAGCCATGGTTGTTTTCATTTTGTGGACAAATCCAGGTCTGCTGCTCTCCACCAGCCTGATGACCATGGCGTGATCCTGTGTCGATGTTAGCATCTTTGCGAACACAGAACTTCAGTTTCATTTCATTTTTCTTTCAGCAGCTTTTAAACTCTAAAAGTCCCGTTTAGCAGACCTGGGTCTGCCTCCTCACACTCTCACCTACGGAAAGACGTTGTGGTCAAACTTGGTCATATGATTAATTTTTTGAGCGTTTCCAGATTAATCCTGAGCATTAACAGCCTTCATATTTTTTCCAGTCTTCCTCATGAGAAAAAGGTTCTGGACTATCATTTTTAGTCACTGCTCACTGTAAGCTCTGTTCATTTTAATAGACTGTGTTCTTGTAGAACGGACCGGGGCCAGCGTTGTCTAAGTAAAGTACCTGAGGATCAGTGGCTCTGTCAGACCCTAATGTGGAGCAGAGAGGAGCAGATGATACTCTGACCTGTTCCCAGTGTCAGTCCAGTCTTTGTTAACCAGTCCAACAGTCTGTAGAGGATCTGGCTTCCTGGAGTGCAGAGAACTGACCTATTAGCAGTTAGCTTCAGCAGCGTTAGCCCCAGAGAGAGATGTCCTAGCCTCAGCCAAAGAGCTGAGAGCTGTGAGCACCGCCATCACTCTTTATTTCAACAGGTCACTCTCCTGAGGACGCAACAATCATCAACTTCACTTCCTTCCTTCGGAAAAAGTCTGTCTGATGGATTTTCAGCGGCTCAGACTGACGGATGTTTCCTTCCTGATGAAGACACATCAGAGTGGAAAGATTCGTGCTCAGATCAGTCCGACTCTTTCTCTCTCAGATGTTTGTCTTCCTGTCGCTGAGCTTCATCGCTCCAGGATTCCCCGCTCCAGCTTTAGTGACTGAAACAAAACCTTTAAATCTGAGGCTGCTTTCAGGTCTACAGCTCGTCCTTTTTCTTCTCTTTGAGATGACACACTGATTCGTGGTCGTATTTTTCCCTCGGCTCCTTCACACTGTAGAGCGGGCCAAGAATACAGCAACAAGAGGCTGTCCTTAAGTTTCACAGCCTGATGTCCTCACTGCATAGTCGAACAAATGCCACACAAGGGTCCTACTTCTGCCGTTCTAATCTGCTGCATTTATACCTAGGACCGGCTTCCTCTTCACTGCAAACTGATATTCTCCCAAAAACTAGGGGGCAGTGTCTTCAAGAATCATGTCTGTAGCACATTTAATGCGTCATGGAGGAAGATTTGTTGTTAACATCATGGAGAACCAGGAAGAGGAGCCGCTGTGTTTAGATGGTCCATACGGCCACTCAATCAAGATGGACGGACGAGGGAGAGTTTAATATTCTTGTACGGCCAATGGGAGAGAGAGATGAGGGAGGACAGTCTCTTTCAAGAACAATCATACAGGTGTCTATGTTTTCTGACTTCTGTCACCAAAAGCTCCTCAAAATCGGACATTCTGACGTCTGCCGCGTCTGCGTCTGCAAAAATTTCTGGGATGTGCGCGGCAAGATGAAAATTGACAGCATGGGCCGTGACGTGTCTCTCTTTGTCTCTGCAGACAGGAACTGCTTTAAATAATGACTCAAAATCTCCAAAAGCACAAGGACTTTTTTAAATAAAGAATGATAAATAATAATAAGTAATAATAAATAATAAAGAATATTTGAAGACTTTCTGACAATAGTTACTGTGTTTAATACATAAAAATCTTTGAGTTCTAGTTTCTGATTTGTGTTTTTCTTCTGTCTTTATCATCCCATCATCTTTTTGAACTCCAGTGATGTTTCTGCAGGACACATGTTCTTAGCATGTCCTGAGAAAGAGGATGTTTTAGAGCTTGACTGTGGACCACAGGGTAAAAGAAAAGCAGAGGGCTCAGAGGGTTATGGCTGAAATCAAAGGCTGGAATGTTTGAATGAAGACGATTCTAGAAAGAAAGAAAAAGGAAAATGTCCAAAAACATCAGAGTTTAAAGCGTTCATCCAGGAGCGTAGGAAAGCTTGGTAGACTCATGTCTTGTGTTGTGGTTTAGGTTCTCCGAAACCTGCGGAGCGTCATCAGCCTCACCTTCCTGCTGGGGATGACGTGGGGCTTCGCTCTGTTCGCCTGGGGGCCCGTTAACCTGGCCTTCATGTACCTGTTCGCCATCTTTAACTCGCTGCAAGGTAACTCTCTAAAGGACCTGTAGGTAGAGCTTTCATTCAAATGCACTCTTTGTCCCTCCTCTTATTCTAACAGCCATGCATCATTTCTGACTGGGCTTTAGTATTCATGCATGATTACATTCACAAGGCAGAAGAGGATCTGGACTAAAAGCAGTTTCTCTTCCTCTTCAGGTTTGTTCATCTTCATCTTCCACTGCGCTCTGAAAGAAAACGTGCAGAAACAGTGGAGGAGATATCTCTGCTGTGGACGATTCAGACTCTCTGATAACTCAGGTACACGCTTGTTTGTCTCTCAACAGAACGCTTCATTTAATTTCCATCTGTCCTCTGGAATCCTGTCCGGTCTGTCTGCAGGACTCCGGCCAGATTCCCACCGCAGCAGGAAAAAACTC
This sequence comes from Cheilinus undulatus, assembly GCF_018320785.1. Taxonomy (NCBI): domain Eukaryota; kingdom Metazoa; phylum Chordata; class Actinopteri; order Labriformes; family Labridae; genus Cheilinus; species Cheilinus undulatus. Next base: position 49,269,572 of record NC_054878.1, on the reverse strand, counting down.
TTTATTAAAATATGAAGCCTAAGTCTGCACGGATTTGCAGCTAATGAAAAAAGATAAAAGCGGTGGTGTTTGAAAGACCATGAAGTCCTCCAGGTGTGTTTAGCCTCTGCATGTTCATCATGAGGAAAACACAAATATGCTGTTTGTTTCTTCTGACATTCTGAGTAAGGAGTGCTGTTGTTGTGCAGAGCTCGTTTCTTTATGAGTTTAGGTTTGGTATAAAAATGCACCATGACAGGCACAACTGCTGCATGAACTTTGATTAGATCAGCAGTGAACCTCCAAGTGACACAATATAGAGCAAGCATTCACAGACTTTATTACAACCATTGTAGGTCAAAGGTCAATCAAAGGTTAGAGGATGTTTATGAATGGTCAAGTGAACACAGAAACTCAAGTAACGACAACAGCACATCTCAAAAAAGCAGGGACAAGGCCATGTTTACCACTGTGTAGCATCAGTCTGAGATTTACAGTCAGACCAGTGGAGTCGCCCCCTGCTGGCCATTTCAAGGAGAACTTGTTCAGGACTGGTCTGTTCTGGGTCTAAAGCCAGGCCTATAGATGAAATCAGCTCTTCATGTGTTTACAATTACTGACATTAATTCAGCCATCCACTCATGTATAAACCTGTTCCTAATGCAGCATGCAAACAGATCCTCAGTGTTTATTCAACATCATTTTTCATCTCTAAAGCCAAAGAATCAGCCCTGAAAATCGGTCCCTAATTTCACAAGGCCACCAGGTTTCAATGAAATCATCCTGATAACATCTGTTCTGTGTTATCGATGACTGTGGGGCAATTATCCATGACAGCATCTGATACTTAGGGGAGGAATATCAAAGATGGAGGGGCAAAAGAGGGGAGGAAGATTAAAAGAGAAAGAAGGAAGGAAGGAAGGAAGGAAGGAAGGAAGGAAGGAACAAGACAGGGAAAGAAGACAGACAGCAGGGATAGACAGAAGGAAAGGAGGAAGGGCAGAAAGAAAGATGAGAATAAAAAATGTACAGGAAGCAGATAATGAAGGAGGGAGAGAAAGAAAGGAGGAAAGAAGGAGCGAAGAAGGATAGAAGGAAGAAAGGAGAGAGTGGAGTAGGGAAAGAACGATTGAGGTGGAGAAGACGGAGGTTGTGTTATTATAGAGTTATCATCTGATGACTGTGGTTCTGTTTCAGACTGGAGTAAGACGGCCACCAACAACACCAAGAAGGTGAGCTCAGAAAACCTGGGGAAGTCTCTGTCGTCCAGCTCCTTCGGCTCCAGCACGGCTAACTGGACGTCTAAAGCTAAAGCTACGCTCAACCCGTTCACCAAGAGACACAGCGACACAGGTGAGAGCTACACCGAGAACAACAGGTAACAGTGGTAAAGAACCACAGATAACAGTGGTAAAGAACCACAGATATCAATGTAAAGAACCACAGATAACAGTGGTAAAGAACCACAGATAACAATGTAAAGAACCACAGATAACAGTGGTAAAGAACCACAGATAACAATGTAAAGAACCACAGATAACAATGTAAAGAACCACAGATAACAGTGGTAAAGAACCACAGATAACAGTGGTAAAGAACCACAGATAACAGTGGTAAAGAACCACAGATAACAATGTAAAGAACCACAGATAACAGTGGTAAAGAACCACAGATAACAGTGGTAAAGAACCACAGATAACAATGTAAAGAACCACAGATAACAGTGGTAAAGAACCACAGATAACAGTGGTAAAGAACCACAGATAACAGTGGTAAAGAACCACAGATAACAATGTAAAGAACCACAGATAACAATGTAAAGAACCACAGATAACAGTGGTAAAGAACCACAGATAACAGTGGTAAAGAACCACAGATAACAGTGGTAAAGAACCACAGATAACAATGTAAAGAACCACAGATAACAATGTAAAGAACCACAGATAACAGTGGTAAAGAACCACAGATAACAATGTAAAGAACCACAGATAACAGTGGTAAAGAACCACAGATAACAATGTAAAGAACCACAGATAACAGTGGTAAAGAACCACAGATAACAATGTAAAGAACCACAGATATCAATGTAAAGAACCACAGATAACAGTGGTAAAGAACCACAGATAACAATGTAAAGAACCACAGATAACAATGTAAAGAACCACAGATAACAGTGGTAAAGAACCACAGATAACAATGTAAAGAACCACAGATAACAATGTAAAGAACCACAGATAACAATGTAAAGAACCACAGATAACAGTGGTAAAGAACCACAGATAACAGTGGTAAAGAACCACAGATAACATTGGTAAAGAACCACAGATAACAATGTAAAGAACCACAGATAACAATGTAAAGAACCACAGATAACAGTGGTAAAGAACCACAGATAACAGTGGTAAAGAACCACAGATAACAGTGGTAAAGAACCACAGATAACAATGTAAAGAACCACAGATAACAATGTAAAGAACCACAGATAACAGTGGTAAAGAACCACAGATAACAGTGGTAAAGAACCACAGATAACATTGGTAAAGAACCACAGATAACAATGTAAAGAACCACAGATAACAATGTAAAGAACCACAGATAACAGTGGTAAAGAACCACAGATAACAATGTAAAGAACCACAGATAACAGTGGTAAAGAACCACAGATAACAATGTAAAGAACCACAGATAACAATGTAAAGAACCACAGATAACAGTGGTAAAGAACCACAGATAACAGTGGTAAAGAACCACAGATAACAATGTAAAGAACCACAGATAACAGTGGTAAAGAACCACAGATAACAATGTAAAGAACCACAGATAACAGTGGTAAAGAACCACAGATAACAGTGGTAAAGAACCACAGATAACAATGTAAAGAACCACAGATAACAGTGGTAAAGAACCACAGATAACAGTAATAAAGAACCACAGATAACAGTGGTAAAGAACCACAGATAACAATGTAAAGAACCACAGATAACAGTGGTAAAGAACCACAGATAACAGTGGTAAAGAACCACAGATAACAATGTAAAGAACCACAGATAACAGTGGTAAAGAACCACAGATAACAATGTAAAGAACCACAGATAACAGTGGTAAAGAACCACAGATAACAATGTAAAGAACCACAGATAACAGTGGTAAAGAACCACAGATAACAATGTAAAGAACCACAGATAACAGTGGTAAAGAACCACAGATAACAGTGGTAAAGAACCACAGATAACAATGTAAAGAACCACAGATAACAGTGGTAAAGAACCACAGATAACAGTGGTAAAGAACCACAGATAACAGTGTAAAGAACCACAGATAACAATGTAAAGAACCACAGATAACAATGTAAAGAACCACAGATAACAGTGGTAAAGAACCACAGATAACAATGTAAAGAACCACAGATAACAATGTAAAGAACCACAGATAACAGTGGTAAAGAACCACAGATAACAATGTAAAGAACCACAGATAACAGTGGTAAAGGACCACAGATAACAGTGGTAAAGAACCACAGATAACAATGTAAAGAACCACAGATAACAGTGGTAAAGAACCACAGATAACAGTGGTAAAGAACCACAGATAACAGTGGTAAAGAACCACAGATAACAATGTAAAGAACCACAGATAACAATGTAAAGAACCACAGATAACAGTGGTAAAGAACCACAGAAAACAATGTAAAGAACCACAGATAACAGTGGTAAAGAACCACAGATAACAATGTAAAGAACCACAAATAACAATGTAAAGAACCACAGATAACAGTGGTAAAGAACCACAGATAACAATGTAAAGAACCACAGATAACAGTGGTAAAGAACCACAGATAACAATGTAAAGAACCACAGATAACAATGTAAAGAACCACAGATAACAGTGGTAAAGAACCACAGATAAGAGTGGTAAAGAACCACAGATAACAATGTAAAGAACCACAGATAACAGTGGTAAGGAACCACAGATAACAGTGGTAAAGAACCACAGATAACAATGTAAAGAACCACAGGTAACAGTGGTAAAGAACCACAGATAACAGTGGTAAAGAACCACAGATAACAATGTAAAGAACCACAGATAACAGTGGTAAAGAACCACAGATAACAGTGGTAAAGAACCACAGATAACAGTGGTAAAGAACCACAGATAACAGTAATAAAGAACCACAGATAACAGTGGTAAAGAACCACAGATAACAATGTAAAGAACCACAGATAACAATGTAAAGAACCACAGATAACAATGTAAAGAACCACAGATAACAATGTAAAGAACCACAGATAACAGTGGTAAAGAACCACAGATAACAATGTAAAGAACCACAGATAACAGTGGTAAAGAACCACAGATAACAGTGGTAAAGAACCACAGATAACAATGTAAAGAACCACAGATAACAATGTAAAGAACCACAGATAACAATGTAAAGAACCACAGATAACAGTGGTAAAGAACCACAGATAACAATGTAAAGAACCACAGATAACAGTGGTAAAGAACCACAGATAACAATGTAAAGAACCACAGATAACAGTGGTAAAGAACCACAGATAACAGTGGTAAAGAACCACAGATAACAGTGGTAAAGAACCACAGAAAACAATGTAAAGAACCACAGATAACAGTGGTAAAGAACCACAGATAACAATGTAAAGAACCACAGATAAGAGTGGTAAAGAACCACAGATAACAATGTAAAGAACCACAGATAACAGTGGTAAAGAACCACAGATAACAGTGGTAAAGAACCACAGATAACAATGTAAAGAACCACAGATAACAGTGGTAAAGAACCACAGATAACAGTGGTAAAGAACCACAGATAACAGTGGTAAAGAACCACAGATAACAATGTAAAGAACCACAGATAACAATGTAAAGAACCACAGATAACAGTGGTAAAGAACCACAGATAACAATGTAAAGAACCACAGATAACAATGTAAAGAACCACAGATAACAGTGGTAAAGAACCACAGATAACAATGTAAAGAACCACAGATAACAGTGGTAAAGAACCACAGATAACAATGTAAAGAACCACAGATAACAGTGGTAAAGAACCACAGATAACAATGTAAAGAACCACAGATAACAATGTAAAGAACCACAGATAACAGTGGTAAAGAACCACAGATAACAATGTAAAGAACCACAGATAACAGTGGTAAAGAACCACAGATAACAATGTAAAGAACCACAGATAACAATGTAAAGAACCACAGATAACAGTGGTAAAGAACCACAGATAAGTATGTAAAGAACCACAGATAACAATGTAAAGAACCACAGATAACAGTGGTAAAGAACCACAGATAACAGTGGTAAAGAACCACAGATAACAATGTAAAGAACCACAGGTAACAGTGGTAAAGAACCACAGATAACAGTGGTAAAGAACCACAGATAACAATGTAAAGAACCACAGATAACAGTGGTAAAGAACCACAGATAACAATGTAAAGAACCACAGATAACAGTGGTAAAGAACCACAGATAACAGTGGTAAAGAACCACAGATAACAATGTAAAGAACCACAGATAACAGTGGTAAAGAACCACAGATAACAATGTAAAGAACCACAGATAACAGTGGTAAAGAACCACAGATAACAGTGGTAAAGAACCACAGATAACAGTGGTAAAGAACCACAGATAACAGTGGTAAAGAACCACAGATAACAATGTAAAGAACCACAGATAACAGTGGTAAAGAACCACAGATAACAGTGGTAAAGAACCACAGATAACAGTGGTAAAGAACCACAGATAACAATGTAAAGAACCACAGATAACAATGTAAAGAACCACAGATAACAGTGGTAAAGAACCACAGATAACAATGTAAAGAACCACAGATAACAATGTAAAGAACCACAGATAACAGTGGTAAAGAACCACAGATAACAATGTAAAGGATAACAGTGGTAAAGAACCACAGATAACAATGTAAAGAACCACAGATAACAGTGGTAAAGAACCACAGATAACAGTGGTAAAGAACCACAGATAACAATGTAAAGAACCACAGATAACAGTGGTAAAGAACCACAGATAACAGTGGTAAAGAACCACAGATAACAGTGGTAAAGAACCACAGATAACAATGTAAAGAACCACAGATAACAATGTAAAGAACCACAGATAACAGTGGTAAAGAACCACAGATAACAATGTAAAGAACCACAGATAACAATGTAAAGAACCACAGATAACAGTGGTAAAGAACCACAGATAACAATGTAAAGAACCACAGATAACAGTGGTAAAGAACCACAGATAACAATGTAAAGAACCACAGATAACAGTGGTAAAGAACCACAGATAACAGTGGTAAAGAACCACAGATAACAATGTAAAGAACCACAGATAACAGTGGTAAAGAACCACAGATAACAGTGGTAAAGAACCACAGATAACAGTGGTAAAGAACCACAGATAACAATGTAAAGAACCACGGATAACAGTGGTAAAGAACCACAGATAACAGTGGTAAAGAACCACAGATAACAATGTAAAGAACCACAGATAACAATGTAAAGAACCACAGATAACAATTTAAAGAACCACAGATAACAGTGGTAAAGAACCACAGATAACAGTGGTAAAGAACCACAGATAACAATGTAAAGAACCACAGATAACAATGTAAAGAACCACAGATAACAGTGGTAAAGAACCACAGATAACAATGTAAAGAACCACAGATAACAATGTAAAGAACCACAGATAACAATGTAAAGAACCACAGATAACAATGTAAAGAACCACAGATAACAGTGGTAAAGAACCACAGATAACAATGTAAAGAACCAAAGATAACAATGTAAAGAACCACAGATAACAGTGGTAAAGAACCACAGATAACAGTGGTAAAGAACCACAGATAACAGTGGTAAAGAACCACAGATAACAGTGGTAAAGAACCACAGATAACAATGTAAAGAACCAAAGATAACAATGTAAAGAACCACAGATAACAGTGGTAAAGAACCACAGATAACAATGTAAAGAACCACAGATAACAATGTAAAGAACCACAGATAACAGTGGTAAAGAACCACAGATAACAGTGGTAAAGAACCACAGATAACAGTGGTAAAGAACCACAGATAACAGTGGTAAAGAACCACAGATAACAATGTAAAGAACCACAGATAACAGTGGTAAAGAACCACAGATAACAGTGGTAAAGAACCACAGATACCAATGTAAAGAACCACGGATAACAGTGGTAAAGAACCACAGATAACAGTAATAAAGAACCACAGATAACAGTGGTAAAGAACCACAGATAACAATGTAAAGAACCACAGATAACAGTGGTAAAGAACCACAGATAACAGTGGTAAAGAACCACAGATAACAGTAATAAAGAACCACAGATAACAGTGGTAAAGAACCACAGATAACAATGTAAAGAACCACAGATAACAGTGGTAAAGAACCACAGATAACAGTGGTAAAGAACCACAGATAACAGTGGTAAAGAACCACAGATAACAGTGGTAAAGAACCACAGATAACAATGTAAAGAACCACAGATAACAGTGGTAAAGAACCACAGATAACAATGTAAAGAACCACAGATAACAGTGGTAAAGAACCACAGATAACAGTGGTAAAGAACCACAGATAACAATGTAAAGAACCACAGATAACAGTGGTAAAGAACCACAGATAACAGTGGAAAAGAACCACAGATAACAGTGTAAAGAACCACAGATAACAGTGGAAAAGAACCACAGATAACAGTGTAAAGAACCACAGATAACAATGTAATGAACCACAGATAACAATGTAAAGAACCACAGATAACAGTGGTAAAGAACCACAGATAACAATGTAAAGAACCACAGATAACAATGTAAAAAACCACAGATAACAGTGGTAAAGAACCACAGATAACAATGTAAAGAACCACAGATAACAGTGGTAAAGAACCACAGATAACAGTGGTAAAGAACCACAGATAACAATGTAAAGAACCACAGATAACAGTGGTAAAGAACCACAGATAACAGTGGTAAAGAACCACAGATAACAGTGGTAAAGAACCACAGATAACAATGTAAAGAACCACAGATAACAATGTAAAGAACCACAGATAACAGTGGTAAAGAACCACAGATAACAATGTAAAGAACCACAGATAACAGTGGTAAAGAACCACAGATAACAATGTAAAGAACCACAGATAACAGTGGTAAAGAACCACAGATAACAATGTAAAGAACCACAGATAACAGTGGTAAAGAACCACAGATAACAGTGGTAAAGAACCACAGATAACAATGTAAAGAACCACAGATAACAGTGGTAAAGAACCACAGATAACAGTGGTAAAGAACCACAGATAACAGTGTAAAGAACCACAGATAACAATGTAAAGAACCACAGATAACAATGTAAAGAACCACAGATAACAGTGGTAAAGAACCACAGATAACAATGTAAAGAACCACAGATAACAATGTAAAGAACCACAGATAACAGTGGTAAAGAACCACAGATAACAATGTAAAGAACCACAGATAACAGTGGTAAAGAACCACAGATAACAGTGGTAAAGAACCACAGATAACAATGTAAAGAACCACAGATAACAGTGGTAAAGAACCACAGATAACAGTGGTAAAGAACCACAGATAACAATGTAAAGAACCACAGATAACAGTGGTAAAGAACCACAGATAACAGTGGTAAAGAACCACAGATAACAATGTAAAGAACCACAGATAACAGTGGTAAAGAACCACAGATAACAATGTAAAGAACCACAGATAACAGTGGTAAAGAACCACAGATAACAGTGGTAAAGAACCACAGATAACAGTGGTAAAGAACCACAGATAACAGTAATAAAGAACCACAGATAACAGTGGTAAAGAACCACAGATAACAGTGGTAAAGAACCACAGATAACAATGTAAAGAACCACAGATAACAGTGGTAAAGAACCACAGATAACAATGTAAAGAACCACAGATAACAGTGGTAAAGAACCACAGATAACAATGTAAAGAACCACAGATAACAGTGGTAAAGAACCACAGATAACAGTGGTAAAGAACCACAGATAACAATGTAAAGAACCACAGATAACAGTGGTAAAGAACCACAGATAACAGTGGTAAAGAACCACAGATAACAATGTAAAGAACCACAGATAACAGTGGTAAAGAACCACAGATAACAGTGGTAAAGAACCACAGATAACAATGTAAAGAACCACAGATAACAGTGGTAAAGAACCACAGATAACAGTGGTAAAGAACCACAGATAACAGTGGTAAAGAACCACAGATAACAATGTAAAGAACCACAGATAACAATGTAAAGAACCACAGATAACAATGTAAAGAACCACAGATAACAGTGGTAAAGAACCACAGATAACAATGTAAAGAACCACAGATAACAATGTAAAGAACCACAGATAACAGTGGTAAAGAACCACAGATAACAATGTAAAGAACCACAGATAACAGTGGTAAAGAACCACAGATAACAATGTAAAGAACCACAGATAACAGTGGTAAAGAACCACAGATAACAGTGGTAAAGAACCACAGATAACAATGTAAAGAACCACAGATAACAGTGGTAAAGAACCACAGATAACAGTGGTAAAGAACCACAGATAACAGTGGTAAAGAACCACAGATAACAATGTAAAGAACCACAGATAACAGTGGTAAAGAACCACAGATAACAGTGGTAAAGAACCACAGATAACAGTGGTAAAGAACCACAGATAACAATGTAAAGAACCACAGATAACAGTGGTAAAGAACCACAGATAACAGTGGTAAAGAACCACAGATAACAATGTAAAGAACCACAGATAACAATGTAAAGAACCACAGATAACAGTGGTAAAGAACCACAGATAACAATGTAAAGAACCACAGATAACAATGTAAAGAACCACAGATAACAATGTAAAGAACCACAGATAACAGTGGTAAAGAACCACAGATAACAATGTAAAGAACCACAGATAACAGTGGTAAAGAACCACAGATAACAATGTAAAGAACCACAGATAACAATGTAAAGAACCACAGATAACAGTGGTAAAGAACCACAGATAACAGTGGTAAAGAACCACAGATAACAGTGGTAAAGAACCACAGATAACAGTGGTAAAGAACCACAGATAACAATGTAAAGAACCACAGATAACAATGTAAAGAACCACAGATAACAGTGGTAAAGAACCACAGATAACAATGTAAAGAACCACAGATAACAGTGGTAAAGAACCACAGATAACAATGTAAAGAACCACAGATAACAGTGGTAAAGAACCACAGATAACAATGTAAAGAACCACAGATAACAATGTAAAGAACCACAGATAACAGTGGTAAAGAACCACAGATAACAGTGGTAAAGAACCACAGATAACAGTGGTAAAGAACCACAGATAACAATGTAAAGAACCACAGATAACAATGTAAAGAACCACAGATAACAATGTAAAGAACCACAGATAACAATGTAAAGAACCACAGATAACAGTGGTAAAGAACCACAGATAACAATGTAAAGAACCACAGATAACAATGTAAAGAACCACAGAAAACAGTGGTAAAGAACCACAGATAACAATGTAAAGAACCACAGATAACAATGTCAAGAACCACAGATAACAATGTAAAGAACCACAGATAACAATGTAAAGAACCACAGATAACAATGTCAAGAACCACAGATAACAATGTAAAGAACCACAGATAACAATGTAAAGAACCACAGATAACAGTGGTAAAGAACCACAGATAACAGTGGTAAAGAACCACAGATAACAGTGGTAAGGAACCACAGATAACAATGTCAAGAACCACAGATAACAGTGGTAAAGAACCAAAGATAACAATGTAAAGAACCACAGATAACAATGTAAAGAACCACAGATAACAATGTAAAGAACCACAGATAACAGTGGTAAAGAACCACAGATAACAGTGGTAAAGAACCACAGATAACAATGTAAAGAACCACAGATAACAGTGGTAAAGAACCACAGATAACAATGTAAAGAACCACAGATAACAATGTAAAGAACCACAGATAACAGTGGTAAAGAACCACAGATAACAGTGGTAAAGAACCACAGATAACAGTGGTAAAGAACCACAGATAACAGTGGTAAAGAACCACAGATAACAATGTAAAGAACCACAGATAACAATGTAAAGAACCACAGATAACAATGTAAAGAACCACAGATAACAATGTAAAGAACCACAGATAACAGTGTTAAAGAACCACACATAACAGTGGTAAAGAACCACAGATAACAATGTAAAGAACCACAGATAACAGTGGTAAAGAACCACAGATAACAGTGGTAAAGAACCACAGATAACAGTGGTAAAGAACCACAGATAACAATGTAAAGAACCACAGATAACAGTGGTAAAGAACCACAGATAACAGTGGTAAAGAACCACAGATAACAGTGGTAAAGAACCACAGATAACAATGTAAAGAACCACAGATAACAATGTCAAGAACCACAGATAACAATGTAAAGAACCACAGATAACAATGTCAAGAACCACAGATAACAATGTAAAGAACCACAGATAACAATGTAAAGAACCACAGATAACAGTGGTAAAGAACCACAGATAACAATGTAAAGAACCACAGATAACAGTGGTAAAGAACCACAGATAACAATGTAAAGAACCACAGATAACAGTGGTAAAGAACCACAGATAACAGTGGTAAAGAACCACAGATAACAGTGGTAAAGAACCACAGATAACAGTGGTAAAGAACCACAGATAACAGTGGTAAAGAACCACAGATAACAATGTAAAGAACCACAGATAACAGTGGTAAAGAACCACAGATAACAGTGGTAAAGAACCACAGATAACAATGTAAAGAACCACAGATAACAGTGGTAAAGAACCACAGATAACAATGTAAAGAACCACAGATAACAGTGGTAAAGAACCACAGATAACAGTGGTAAAGAACCACAGATAACAATGTAAAGAACCACAGATAACAGTGGTAAAGAACCACAGATAACAGTGGTAAAGAACCACAGATAACAGTGGTAAAGAACCACAGATAACAATGTAAAGAACCACAGATAACAATGTAAAGAACCACAGATAACAATGTAAAGAACCACAGATAACAGTGGTAAAGAACCACAGATAACAATGTAAAGAACCACAGATAACAATGTAAAGAACCACAGATAACAGTGGTAAAGAACCACAGATAACAATGTAAAGAACCACAGATAACAGTGGTAAAGAACCACAGATAACAATGTAAAGAACCACAGATAACAGTGGTAAAGAACCACAGATAACAGTGGTAAAGAACCACAGATAACAATGTAAAGAACCACAGATAACAGTGGTAAAGAACCACAGATAACAGTGGTAAAGAACCACAGATAACAGTGGTAAAGAACCACAGATAACAATGTAAAGAACCACAGATAACAGTGGTAAAGAACCACAGATAACAGTGGTAAAGAACCACAGATAACAGTGGTAAAGAACCACAGATAACAATGTAAAGAACCACAGATAACAGTGGTAAAGAACCACAGATAACAGTGGTAAAGAACCACAGATAACAATGTAAAGAACCACAGATAACAATGTAAAGAACCACAGATAACAGTGGTAAAGAACCACAGATAACAATGTAAAGAACCACAGATAACAATGTAAAGAACCACAGATAACAATGTAAAGAACCACAGATAACAGTGGTAAAGAACCACAGATAACAATGTAAAGAACCACAGATAACAGTGGTAAAGAACCACAGATAACAATGTAAAGAACCACAGATAACAATGTAAAGAACCACAGATAACAGTGGTAAAGAACCACAGATAACAGTGGTAAAGAACCACAGATAACAGTGGTAAAGAACCACAGATAACAATGTAAAGAACCACAGATAACAATGTAAAGAACCACAGATAACAGTGGTAAAGAACCACAGATAACAATGTAAAGAACCACAGATAACAGTGGTAAAGAACCACAGATAACAATGTAAAGAACCACAGATAACAGTGGTAAAGAACCACAGATAACAATGTAAAGAACCACAGATAACAATGTAAAGAACCACAGATAACAGTGGTAAAGAACCACAGATAACAGTGGTAAAGAACCACAGATAACAGTGGTAAAGAACCACAGATAACAATGTAAAGAACCACAGATAACAATGTAAAGAACCACAGATAACAATGTCAAGAACCACAGATAACAATGTAAAGAACCACAGATAACAGTGGTAAAGAACCACAGATAACAATGTAAAGAACCACAGATAACAATGTAAAGAACCACAGAAAACAGTGGTAAAGAACCACAGATAACAATGTAAAGAACCACAGATAACAATGTAAAGAACCACAGATAACAATGTAAAGAACCACAGATAACAATGTAAAGAACCACAGATAACAGTGGTAAAGAACCACAGATAACAATGTAAAGAACCACAGATAACAATGTAAAGAACCACAGATAACAGTGGTAAAGAACCACAGATAACAATGTAAAGAACCACAGATAACAATGTCAAGAACCACAGATAACAATGTAAAGAACCACAGATAACAATGTAAAGAACCACAGATAACAATGTCAAGAACCACAGATAACAATGTAAAGAACCACAGATAACAATGTAAAGAACCACAGATAACAGTGGTAAAGAACCACAGATAACAGTGGTAAAGAACCACAGATAACAGTGGTAAAGAACCACAGATAACAATGTAAAGAACCACAGATAACAGTGGTAAAGAACCACAGATAACAGTGGTAAAGAACCACAGATAACAGTGGTAAAGAACCACAGATAACAATGTAAAGAACCACAGATAACAATGTAAAGAACCACAGATAACAATGTAAAGAACCACAGATAACAATGTAAAGAACCACAGATAACAGTGGTAAAGAACCACAGATAACAATGTAAAGAACCACAGATAACAATGTAAAGAACCACAGATAACAGTGGTAAAGAACCATAGATAACAATGTAAAGAACCACAGATAACAATGTAAAGAACCACAGATAACAATGTCAAGAACCACAGATAACAATGTAAAGAACCACAGATAACAGTGGTAAAGAACCACAGATAACAATGTAAAGAACCACAGATAACAATGTAAAGAACCACAGAAAACAGTGGTAAAGAACCACAGATAACAATGTAAAGAACCACAGATAACAATGTCAAGAACCACAGATAACAATGTAAAGAACCACAGATAACAATGTCAAGAACCACAGATAACAATGTCAAGAACCACAGATAACAATGTAAAGAACCACAGATAACAATGTAAAGAACCACAGATAACAGTGGTAAAGAACCACAGATAACAGTGGTAAAGAACCACAGATAACAGTGGTAAGGAACCACAGATAACAGTGGTAAAGAACCACAGATAACAGTGGTAAAGACCAGGGGAATGAAGGAAGAGATGATAATGAAATCTCACTGCTGTATAATGATTAATATTCCATATTATCACAGCAGCTGTTGGTGTGACGTCACACTCAGGATGGGAAACTGGAATATCAGACTGTTAGAGTCCAGACTGTTAGAGTCCAGACTGTTAGAGTCCAGACTGTTAGAGTCCAGACTGTTAGAGTCCAGACTGTTAGAGTCCAGACTGTTGGAGTCCAGACTGTTAGAGTCCAGACTGTTAGAGTCCAGACTGTTGGAGTCCAGACTGTTAGAGTCCAGACTGTTTAGGTCATTGAGTTTTTGACTACCAACCTTTTAATCATTTCTATGACTAAAATACTGACACTTAACATGAAGGGAGACAAACCACATTTCATGTTAAGTAACCATAGTAACCACACTTCTATATAAAGCTAAGTTCAGATTCACTAACTACTCCCAGACCTGATCCCTGCCAGACCTGCTGGATCCAGAATCCTTAACTAGAACCTGTCTGACAGTGAAGAAGACTAGAAGATCTCCAACACATCATGGAACCATCTAAAGAAGAACCGATGAGGAACAAAGTCTCTGACATCTGTCAGTCTGAAAGGGTTACAGAGACATTTCTAAGGCTTTGGGACTCGGAGAGCCATTATTCATAACTGGAGAAAACTGTGAACAGTGGTGAACCTTCCCAGGAGTGGCCAACCTACCAACAAGAGAACATGGACGACTCCTCCAGGAGGTCCCAGAGGAACCCAGGACCACATCTAAAGACCTGCAGGCCTCACTGACTCAGTTAAAGTCAGGGGTAATGACTCAACAATCAGAGAGAGACCGGGCAACAGTCGCATCATGGGAGAGTTCCAAGACCAGAACCACTGCTGACCAAAAACAACACAAAGGCTCGTCTCACATCTGACTAAAAACACCCTGATGATCCCCAAGACTTCTGGGAAATATTCTGAGGACTGACCAGACAGAAGAGGAACTTTCTGGAAGGTGAGTGTCCCACTCCATCTGGAGTAAGACTAACATTTGATCAGAAGAACATCAGACCAACAGTCAGACGTGGTGGTGGTAGTGTGATGGTCTGGACCAGGACCTGGACCACTAGAACCATGAATTCTGCTCTCTAGCAGAAAATCCTGAGGGAGAATGTCCGACCATCAGTTCATGACCTCAAGCTCAAGACCACTTGGGTTATGGAGCAGGACCATGATCCCAAACACACCAGCAAGTCCACCTCTGAATGGACTAAAGACTAATGAAGGTTCTGGAGCGGTGTAGTCAACGTCTGGACTTAGATCTGACTGAGATGCTGTGGCAGGACCTTCAACAGGCCGTTCATGCTGGAAAACCCTCGAATGCTGGGTTAAAACTATTCTGCAGAGAAGAATGGGACAACATTCCTCCCCAGTGATGAGAGAGACTCACTGACAGTTATCACAACCACCAAGGATGGAACATCCAGGTATTAGGGGATGACTGTTTGACACAGAGCCAGGTAGGGTTAGATGGATTCCAATGATCTGGGCTATTGTAGAAGAAAAAAATTCCAGATATGGACCTGATCTTTAAGAAAGACCTGGTTTATCCACCACCTCAGGGAACAGAACTACACTAACTACACAACAGCTGTCACTCTAGTGTTGAACCTCTCTGTCAGGACATTTGTCTGAACAGGAAACAATAAAATAAAGCACAAAGTCAGAAACTCAAGTTTGATACTAACAGCCCAAATATCACATGATGAGGTTTGAGTTTCCTGAGGTTAGCGTGGCGTCATAGCAACAGTGAGACATGATGATGTTTGAGTTTCCTGAGGTTAGCGTGGCGTCATAGCAACAGTGAGACATGATGAGGTTTGAGTTTCCTGAGGTTAGCGTGGCGTCATAGCAACAGTGAGACATGATGATGTTTGAGTTTCCTGAGGTTAGCGTGGCGTCATAGCAACAGTGAGACATGATGAGGTTTGAGTTTCCTGAGGTTAGCGTGGCGTCATAGCAACAGTGAGACATGATGAGGTTTGAGTTTCCTGAGGTTAGCGTGGCGTCATAGCAACAGTGAGACATGATGAGGTTTGAGTTTCCTGAGGTTAGCGTGGCGTCATAGCAACAGTCTGCTGTGGGAATCTGGTCTTCAATCCTTACTCTAACAGGATATTTCAGGTTTTTCTCTGTGACTTTAATATGCTATCCTCTCATGTGATGTTCATGTATCTACCTCTGTTTGCTGTGTAGAATTCTCTTCCAGCCAATAGCACGCTCGGAGGACCAATGGAGGTAAAACCACAGCTGATTGGCTGAGTGACTTCCTGCTTTCAGCATCATTTGATCTGCTCTATTTCCCCAAATGTCTTTGGTCAGAGTTCATTTAAATTTAAGACTTTAATTTGGGGGTGAAGGGAACTTCAAACTTCAGACTTTGCTGGCTGACATTTTGGGAAAGCTGCCACTGTGTGTTGTGATTGGCCGGTCACTTTGACGTCATCACGCCATCCTGCTGCTCCCTGAGATGCTCTGAGTGGTTTGAGGTCAAAATCATTCACCCAGTGATTTTAAAAGTACTACCCCACCCACCTGGAGTGTCCCAGGGTGTGAAAACAAGCACGCCCTGACAGATGGCATCCACGCTAACACGTTTAACTGTGATGTGTTTGTTTTCTTAATAACAGGCTGATGCTGTGGTTCACATTAGAGCTGCTCATTAAAGTCACGTTTGTTTTTCTGAATTAACTCCAAAGGTTTGATGCAAAACTGAAGCTGAAGCTCTGTGATCACTGTCCAAATATTCCTCCATGTGCTGAAGTCCCTCTGAGCCCAAATCCACCTCTCTGTGGTTTCAGGTTCATCTCACATCTGTGCACCAAAAACCCGCTTTTACTTCATAGTCTCATGTGTCTTCAATCCATTAGTCAAACCAATAAGATTCATTCGTGCGTGAAGATGATGATCTCTCAGCAGCCACGCTCCGTTTAAGGACACAAACACTGCAAACCGGGCTTTTAGCGACCAGCTTTGGTGTTTTTCTTTGTTCCACCAGGAGTCAAATCATTTCAATCAATAACAGAATCAGGAGCAGATCTTTCTCTGATTTAGAGGAGAACGTGGAATCAAGCCTCTAATTTCAGTCACGTTTTACGTTTGTCCGCATCAGCGTTCAGCTTAGATCCTGTCGTTAGTAGACGACGTCCCGCCATGGCAGGGAACTCCAGACAGGAAGTGACTTCTGCAAAGCAAAGCCCCATCAAAACGACGTTCATGGCAGTGCCAGCCGGTCTGGTAGGGTTTAAAATCATGAGTCCTGGATTAAGGCACAAAGCCTATAAAGCTGAAAGAGACAGGGCGGCAGCCTCCCACGATGCATTTCCACCACAGGTCCAGTCTGGTCGTTGCTGTCCAATCAGCTGTTAGAAGTGGTTAACGGCCACGCTGTAGGCTCATGTCTTTATAAATAAAGGTTGAAGCGCTGGAGGACATTTCTGACTGCATCGTTCAATGCTGATGGAACGACAGACTGGCCCGCTGTAGCTAGCTGTCAGTGCTAATGGCTAATTAGCCTGGTGTCTGGTCCCGGCTAGATGAGGATGTTTCTAGCGTTAGACCAAACCTGAAATACGGATGCTGTCTGTTTAGGAAGGGAAAAGAATGTTAGAATTTTCCTACATCTGGGCTAAGGCCGTCTTTGATGATAGAACTGTTTGGTCCTGGTGACTTAGTCCAGATCCTCCCGTCTGTTTCTAACCCCTCTCTTTCAAACGGGGTCTGTTCCAAGGTTCCAAGGTCCATTCATGAATGTTGAAGTGTTGAACCGCACCGTCATGGTGTTGATCCTCTGCTCTGATCAAACAGTCTCTGCTGAAGATGCTTGACTGTTGGGCACCTGCTTCCTGTTAACTGTTCTCAGTCTAAGGGAGTATTCGGTCTACGTTCTAGCCTTTAGGCATCTGTTCTCAGTCTAAGGGAGCATTCGGTCTACGTTCTAGCCTTTAGGCATCTGTTCTCAGTCTAAGGAAGTATTAGGTCTACGTTCTAGCCTTTAGGCATCTGTTCTCAGTCCTAGGGAGTATTCGGTCTACGTTCTAGCCTTTAGGCATCTGTTCTCAGTCTAAGGGAGTATTAGGTCTACGTTCTAGCCTTTAGGCATCTGTTCTCAGTCTAAGGGAGTATTAGGTCTACGTTCTAGCCTTTAGGCATCTGTTCTCAGTCTAAGGGAGCATTCGGTCTACGTTCTAGCCTTTAGGCATCTGTTCTCAGTCTAAGGGAGTATTCGGTCTACGTTCTAGCCTTTAGGCATCTGTTCTCAGTCTAAGGGAGTATTCGGTCTACGTTGTAGCCTTAAGGCATCTGTTCTCAGTCTAAGGGAGCATTCGGTCTACGTTCTAGCCTTTAGGCATCTGTTCTCAGTCTAAGGGAGTATTCGGTCTACGTTCTAGCCTTTAGGCATCTGTTCTCAGTCCTAGGGAGTATTCGGTCTACGTTCTAGCCTTAAGGCATCTGTTCTCAGTCCTAGGGAGTATTCGGTCTACGTTCTAGCCTTAAGGCATCTGTTCTCAGTCTAAGGGAGTATTCGGTCTACGTTCTAGCCTTTAGGCATCTGTTCTCAGTCCTAGGGAGTATTCCGTCTACGTTCTAGCCTTTAGGCATCTGTTCTCAGTCTAAGGGAGTATTCGGTCTACGTTGTAGCCTTAAGGCATCTGTTCTCAGTCCTAGGGAGTATTCGGTCTACGTTCTAGCCTTTAGGCATCTGTTCTCAGTCTAAGGGAGTATTCGGTCTACGTTCTAGCCTTTAGGCATCTGTTCTCAGTCCTAGGGAGCATTCGGTCTACGTTCTAGCCTTTAGGCATCTGTTCTCAGTCTAAGGGAGTATTCGGTCTACGTTCTAGCCTTTAGGCATCTGTTCTCAGTCCTAGGGAGTATTCGGTCTACGTTCTAGCCTTAAGGCATCTGTTCTCAGTCTAAGGGAGTATTCGGTCTACGTTCTAGCCTTTAGGCATCTGTTCTCAGTCTAAGGGAGTATTCGGTCTACGTTCTAGCCTTTAGGCATCTGTTCTCAGTCTAAGGGAGTATTCGGTCTACGTTCTAGCCTTAAGGCATCTGTTCTCAGTCCTAGGGAGTATTCGGTCTACGTTCTAGCCTTAAGGCATCTGTTCTCAGTCTAAGGGAGTATTCGGTCTACGTTCTAGCCTTAAGGCATCTGTTCTCAGTCCTAGGGAGTATTCTGTCTACGTTCTAGCCTTTAGGCATCTGTTCTCAGTCTAAGGGAGTATTCGGTCTACGTTCTAGCCTTTAGGCATCTGTTCTCAGTCTAAGGGAGTATTCGGTCTACGTTCTAGCCTTTAGGCATCTGTTCTCAGTCTAAGGGAGTATTCGGTCTACGTTCTAGCCTTAAGGCATCTGTTCTCAGTCCTAAGGAGTATTCGGTCTACGTTCTAGCCTTAAGCCATCTGTTCTCAGTCTAAGGGAGTATTCTGTCTACGTTCTAGCCTTTAGGCATCTGTTCTCAGTCTAAGGGAGTATTCGGTCTACGTTCTAGCCTTTAGGCATCTGTTCTCAGTCTAAGGGAGTATTAGGTCTACGTTCTAGCCTTAAGGCATCTGTTCTCAGTCCTAGGGAGTATTCGGTCTACGTTCTAGCCTTTAGGCATCTGTTCTCAGTCTAAGGGAGCATTCGGTCTACGTTCTAGCCTTTAGGCATCTGTTCTCAGTCTAAGGGAGTATTCGGTCTACGTTGTAGCCTTAAGGCATCTGTTCTCAGTCTAAGGGAGCATTCGGTCTACGTTCTAGCCTTTAGGCATCTGTTCTCAGTCTAAGGGAGTATTAGGTCTACGTTCTAGCCTTTAGGCATCTGTTCTCAGTCCTAGGGAGTATTCGGTCTACGTTCTAGCCTTTAGGCATCTGTTCTCAGTCTAAGGGAGCATTCGGTCTACGTTCTGGTCTTTTGGCTCCCATGGTCGGCCTGCTATGGAGGTTTCTGGTGTTCTGGGTTTTGTCACTGAATGATGCAGAGTAACCAATCACAGCTCTGCTTGCCTGCTTGGCTCTGCCTCCTTTAAGCTGAGTAGCTGACAGACATGTCAATCAATCTGCACTTCCAGCCTCATCCAATCCCTGCCTCCCATCTCAACTCTCACGAGCCAATGGCAGCTCAGTTAGCTGACAGCCACTGCTAGAGACAGGTGCTAGCTAACCTGAGACAGGTGCTAGCTAACCATCAGACAGGTGCTAGCTAACCATCAGACAGGTGCTAGCTAACCATCAGACAGGTGCTAGCTAACCATCAGACAGGTGCTAGCTAACCATCAGACAGGTGCTAGCTAACCATCAGACAGGTGCTAGCTAACCATCAGACTCAGCATCACCAGATCAGGATCCATCGTCTCTTCAGGTCCAGGTCTTGATCTAAAATGGTCTAACTGGCTGCAGCAGCAGGATCATGGCCGTTTCTAGAGAGTTCAGATCTTCAGACTTACTCAGAAACCTCCATGTCAGCAGTTTAATGGAACAGAAGAGACTCAACGGACTTCCTGTCCAGAGGACTTCCTGTCCAGAGGACTACCTGAACAGAGAGCTGAGGAGGTTCTCTGGGAGGTGGTGGTAGACTGAACTCCTGGGCTTCATTCAGCCTGTGGTCAGTGTTTGAGAGGTTCTGCTGTGGTGGTAGCTGTCTGTGCTGTCAGAGTCATTGTGCATAGCTGTTATTTTCTATGCATGATTATTACAGCTGGGTGCTCCAGGGCTCATGCTGGCTCCTGTAGATGATGAGATTATTGACAGAACCTTTGTGTTGCTAAAGCCTGTTAGCATTTTGTTTCTATGTGCTGTCGTGGTTCCGGCGTGCTGTCGTGGTTCCGGCGTGCTGTCGTGGTTCAGGCGTGCTGTCGTGGTTCCGGCGTGCTGTCGTGGTTCCGGCGTGCTGTCGTGGTTCCGGCGTGCTGTCGTGGTTCCGGCGTGCTGTCGTGGTTCAGGCGTGCTGTCGTGGTTCAGGCGTGCTGTCGTGGTTCCGGCGTGCTGTCGTGGTTCCGGCGTGCTGTCGTGGTTCAGGCGTGCTGTCGTGGTTCCGGCGTGCTGTCGTGGTTCAGGCGTGCTGTCGTGGTTCCGGCGTGCTGTCGTGGTTCCGGCGTGCTGTCGTGGTTCAGGCGTGCTGTCGTGGTTCAGGCGTGCTGTCGTGGTTCTGGTGTTTCTTCTGCAGCTTGATTGCTTCATGTTTAGCAGACATTGGTGCTCCTCATTGTTGGCATGAAAACTTTTTTTTTAATTGTTCCAAACTTTACTAGAAACCAGAGTTTGGCTGGTTGTACTTACATAACTTGCGGTAGGCCCAGATTGAGAGAGAGAGAGGGAGAGCGTGGATTAGAGTTACAGGACTGGACTCTGAAGATCTTAAAAACGATCTGTGTCGTCTTATCCCCCGAAATAAAGAGCAGCTGCTGTCCAACCGTAGAAACCGTAGCGTGAGTCTGACTCAGCCATCATGTCTGCCATCGCTTCTCTGTAAACTTTATAACTTCATGACTGAGTTCTGGGGGAATCTGACCGCCTGGCTCTAAGCTAAACTGCTCTAAACTTCAGCCTTTTGATTGCTCTTCTCCATGCAGAAATCAGTCCCTGCCCCCCATCTGGAGCTTTTCACTCTGGCTTGATAACACCTTGAGAAATCTTCCAGTTTTCATCGAAAAACTTTAAGCCTCCCCTTCCTCAGCTCCATAATCTGGATTAACACTCCCTGAAACAGTAGTGCAGCTCTGCGAGTCAGTGTTCATGAGACCGTCAACACATTCCTGTCAACACGGAGACTTCTGGGAATCGGCTCATCGGCGATGTGAGGGGGTGTTGGCGTGGTTTTTGGGGCCGGGTGTCTGTGGACCACACACATACTTGTGTGATGCGCCGCTCCGTGGCGGTGAATGTATAAATGTTTGTGGTTGTGTGCTGAGGCCAACAGGCATGCATGCACTTGTCACTTTTCATATTTCCTCCACGTTTGATGACTTCTGGATGTTTCTACTTACTCTCTGCTCTGCAAACAAACTTGTGGTTGATCTTTGGGTGATTTGATGCTAACTGTTTATTTGACTTTGCAGAGAGTCTTGTAAACACAGCGATGTTTAACGCTGTCAGATGGCCTGAAATCTTCTGCTGCATGTTAGAAACTAATGGAGACTGTAATGTTTGATTATTTTGGTAGTTACTCCAGAGATTTCACACTCACATCTTTTCTGAAGTGAATAGAAGAGTGTTGTGGCTCCTGAAGCGCTGCTGTCACATTTGTTGTACTACCATCATCTTGTTCTTCGCTGTTGTACAAATAAACTCCAAAGTCCTGACCACAGCCTCATAGAGCATGCTTCTCTGACCTGGAGCCTGGTAGACCATCTTTCCCATGAAGAAATTGTAAAATTGTACTGCTGATCTGAGGGAGGGGGTCCCAAAACCACCATAAATAATGATGGAGAATGTTTCCACTAATGAGCTTTCAGTAACCCATGCAATGATGCCCAAGGGCCTCATTTATAAACTTTGCGTAGGATCCATACTAAAAGTGTACGTGCACCCAAAAGCTGAAAATGGCATGCGCCAAAAAATAATCTGATTTATAAAACCGTGGGTTACGTGGGTTTATAAGTCTGATATGTGATGACATTAAATGTTTGAGATGAATCTGGCTTCAATATACCCCCTCACCACCGGCGCCGCCAGTTTCCCCGTCTCCAAAATGTTCGTGCGCAAGGATCAAAGTTGACGTACCGGTGCGCACATTCTCCCACCAAGTTTATTTTGATAAATCACAACCTTTGCGTGGTACGCCACTTTCAAGCCCCATTTTGTGTGTAAGCAAGCTTTATAAATGATGTCCAGATCTGTTTTCTAGAGCTTGGAGCCATTGTTCCTCCGTATTTAAGAAGAAGGTAGTTCTTAAACTCCCTAGTACGACTGGGACTCCCACTGGGCCAGATTTACTTGTGTTTGGTGAAGAGGAATCTGGAATATTCTCAGATTTACAGACATTTATGAAGGCTGCAGTAATGGAGATGCTCAGTGAGTTTTATTTTTACACAGTGAAATTTCTACATAGAAATGTAAAATTGTCAGAATCAGAATCCTTATTTGTGAGAATTTTACGATTGAATTCAGATTTTTTAGAATTAATTCAGATTTCATACTCTATCATGGATATTTTGCTACAGTGTTTTCTGAAGCACACTGGGAGCAGCTTTTAGGCCTCAGTCCACCAGTTTAGAACCAGTTTAATAAAACAGCGTCATAGTTTTAAGTTGGTGTAGAAGCTCTGGGTTAGTGGAACTGAGAGGACTGTTTGATTCCAGCCATCACTGAACCTGAACCATATTGGTCTTTATGTGTCAGCTGACTTCAGACACACCAGACCGTTCCCCTCGCCCCGAATTTCCATATACAGCGTGTGCGCCGCGGAACGCCGGCGAATCGTACTGCGGAGCACTTCGCTCCCTCTCTAGTCTATCAGAGCATTTCCATAGCCGGCGCTCTAGACCGGCAGCGGCGCGTGCCTGGAGCTGCACTTCGCTCCGCTTTGTTTCAGATACGCTGCAGGTCTATTTCAGCGCCGGCCGCTGCCAAACCGCGTAAATTCACTGTCGTTAAGGAAGCACCAACCACGGAAGTCACAAGCGTAGAACATCCGGTTCTTTCAAAATAAAACACAATGCACAGACTCCTGATCATAAACCATCACTTTATCAACATTACGTCTCATCCTGCAACGAGAGCAAAGGGTCACCGAGAGGTCAGTGGGTCACAGAGCTACAATGGCGCCATTGACAAGCAAAAGTTAATTTTTGGGGATATTTAGCCAAAGAATTTTACATAAAACCACAGATCGTTTAAGCAAACATTAACCCTTTAACTTCCTAATGAACTCATTTAATGGAGGAACCAATAATATCATGGACTTATACTGGAAAGGATGATGAATTAACCCCAAAAGGTAAAATAGTCTGCTGTTGACATGCTATTCCAGCATGAACTTGCAGTCCTCCCATGATCTCCTCCTGATGATCAGGGCTGCACGCCACGGCGCAGCGCTCTAGACTCACTTCCAGTAGG
This sequence comes from Cheilinus undulatus, assembly GCF_018320785.1. NCBI lineage: Eukaryota > Metazoa > Chordata > Actinopteri > Labriformes > Labridae > Cheilinus > Cheilinus undulatus. The sequence goes on along the minus strand of NC_054878.1, from coordinate 49,245,027 downwards.
CGAGGCCGCTCGCCTTTCGGTCAGAGCAAACCCATGGCCCTTCGGTGCGCGGCACACGCTGTATATGGAAATTCGGGGTCAGTGTCCAGTCTGTAGCAGGACGTCCTATCAGGCTCCTGGTTCACAAACTAACAACTATAACTCATTCTTTAAAGCAGTACTGAGAGAACAGGCAGCACGTTTATTCCCAGTGATCACGTTCTCAGCTGGACTGGTTTCTGTTTCTAGTCCTGGAGGAGGGAGTCAGACCACAGCATGATGGGACTGGTCTGAGACGCGTTAGCGGGGGTGGCTCTTTGCCTTCCCTACAGAGGAGATCTGAGCTGTCAGTATCCACTGCTGTTTAAAGATCCCAGGCTCGTCTTTGCTGCAGGAGATGACCTTTCAACCCTTCCAGGAGAATCACTCTTTGAAACAATGCCTCGCTTTTATTTCAATATTTTTAGCTGTGAAGTCCAGAGTTTTAAATCTTTGGAGCCATTTCTTTAAGAGCTGAGTTCCAGACATACTCTTATTATTTTTACAAGACTTGTATAGAAGTTATTCTCCAGGTCATTCATGTAGATTCATCATTTTAGCCAAAAACACTTTGAATTTCCTGGCAAACACGCTGTCTTAGCGGCATTGACTGCTAATGAATCTGAATTAATTAGGCAATAAAAGCTAGGACTTATGTAACGTGTTAAAGTCTTCCAGCTTTAAAACTGATGGAAATTTGAAGTTAAAGAGGTTTTCTCTTTGTTTCTGATGCACTGATTTGTGTCATTCCCTTGACTCGGGCTGTCTGGACAAGAAACAGTAAACGAGGCTATTCTTGGCAGGTTATTGTTCACAATTAAAAACACATAAATCCCCGTTAAAGATGGCTGCCAGACAGGGTTTTAGACGTAGATATGGAACAGTCTTCTGACAGTGTTTGGCAGCAGGCATGGCTATAAAAACACAATCACAGCCTTACAACCAATAAATGATGAAGATTTAGGTGTCCAGCTCTTCGTTCCCTACTGAGGATCATTTTTAATGTCTGAGAGAACAACAGGAGATATTTTACAGCATCTAAGCTACGCTGATAAAGATTTATACCTGAAACTAGAATGACCACCTGGCGGTTAAATGTCTCTGTGAAGTAAATCATAGCAGCACAGTGAAAGTACAGTGGTGGGTCAAGAAGAGGGCTGGGCTGGCTTTTGTGTCAAGCCCATAATCAGAGGGATTTTGGCTCAGGTCCCTCCCTTTAAACCAACTCCTGTCTGGAGTTCCCAGCAAAACCCTGGACAGGCTTCAGTACGTCCAAAACTCTGCAGCTAGAGTTCTCACCCGCACTAGACCCTGGCAACACATCACTCCCACCCTCATCCACCTCCACTGGCTCCCTATCAAGTCCCGTATCAACTACAAAGTCCTCCTCCTCACATACAAATCTCTCCATGCTCTGGCTCCCCAGTACCTTTCTGATCTCCTCCATCCATACACACCATCCCGCAACCTTCCATCTTCAGACACCGGCCTACTTTCCATGCCCAAAACCAAACTCTGAACCTATGGAGACAGAGCCTTCAGTGCTGCAGCCCCACCCTCTGGAACACTCTTCCTGCAGACATCCATAGCGCTCCATCTCTGGACATTTTCAAAAAACGTCTCAAGCACCACCTGTTCACCACAGCCTACAGTCTTCACTAAACCACCCTCACACTCATCCTACCCTCACATAGTTTGTCCATGTCTATGTGTTCCTGTAAAGTGTTTCTTGAAAGGCGCTATATAAATTCAAGATATTATTGTTATTATTATTACAAAGTCAGCAGTGGCTTGATTATTTAATGGTTTAAAAGATTACCCTCACAGATTGTCAGTGGTGTGAGGAGAGTTTACCCGCCCTGATCTACAGGACGATGGCAGCCAGTCTACTTTGAGATGGAAGATGTTAAACATGTTCGATCTTTACGATCACATGTGTCAGGGGAACGCTAACAACATGCTCTCTGTGGATTGTCACCTGGTATGACTCAATAGCCAATCAGAAGCAGGCTGACCGGAGGAGGAAGCACAACAAACACAGCCATGGTGATGATAGTAAACATGAAGTTAGATGGATATTAGAAAAGAAGGAACAACTTCTTGGTTTGTGGCTATTAAATGTCTTTATTAGCAGATAAGGAATAATGCTAGGCATAAGGCAGGGAGAGAAGCAGCAAAGCCCAGAGCAGAGCAGCCGTCAGTAACAACAGAGAGACAGAAGCAGGAGAAAGGAGGAGCTGGGGTGGAGGAGGGCTACAAGAGTAGAGTGCAGAGAGAGCAGCAGAGCGTAGCCATGTTACACATAGCAGCATGTGGATATCTGATACAGGATATTTAAAGTACTGTAGCAATATTTTATTAACTAATTATTTATTTTGTTGGTGTAGCAGTTTTGTGATGTAATTCAACCCCAGCAGACATTTAGCTGTTCGACTCTCAGTCACCACAGCATGAGGAAACTCCTCATCATTAGATTGTATAAAGATGACAGAAAATATTTACATTTGAACACAGAGCCTATTAAAATTTTGAACCCCTTACTCATTTTATAAATCAATCATAGTCAATATAATTTGGCATTTTTGTATTCCCTCCACAGTCTTTCTGATGTAGTCACTGGATTTGACACCCTCCATCTCCCTTGTGGCCAGGATTCAGTTCACCATCTCCCAATCAAGAATGTAATGGACTGAAACAGTGATGCAGTGTGTGTTGGTCCTCTTCTCTGTCCAAAGGTCTGTGGTTACAGCGTGGTCTCTAGTCTGCACAAAAGGAATTCAGTATATTGTTACTGGCCCTAAAAATATCTTACATGTAAAACAGATGACCAATTTAGAATATTGAGAGATTAAGCAGTGTAAAAAGATGGAAAAAGAGATCTAGTGTTAGGAAATCTATAGATGATAGTTTACTGCATGATATCAAGGAAGAATTTTTGTATTACAAAATAGTGCGACGTGACGCACCTGACAGAGCTCTTCCACGACCAGTTGTTTGATTTTCTCATACTCTCCTTTAACATGACGGGAGACTGTGCGTGCACACGGCAGTATGTCTTCCACCTGCACATTACCTCCGTATTAGGCTCCATTGTCGAGCAGCTCATGTGAGCAATTTTGTTGGTCAGACGAGACTTGACACCCGATGGTAATTTGCGTTTGACGAATGAAGAGATGCTTAGCTGATTCTTTCCAGAATTTGCCTCTTAAGACCACTCGTCCCTGACACACTGGTGTACTTGACTAAGACTAAACACATTTTACAAGCAGCATACAGCGTGTTAACACCGTCAATGCTTGATTCTCATGAAGTTCAGTAATGTTTGCGACTTCCCTGCCAGTTCTGTGAGCTTAATAGACAGGTCATTACTTCTGACTTTGCGTTGCAAATCAGTTTTTACCACATCAGATTCTCCGCTAGCGTTTGCTCCCTCCATTGCTGTTCTTCTTTGAATTCCGGCAGAAAGCAGCGGCCAGAAGCACGGTTGGCTTCTGGGCCGTGTAGTTCTTTTGACTTGCATTACAGTGTAGGCTTATTGAAAGAAAACTACAAAATGGCGGTGCCTTTCCTATGTTTTTTGTTTTGTTTTATCGTCCTATTGGTTGGTTCCTGCTCCCGTCTGCTCCCGTTAACTTTTTATCCTGTACCGTCCCAATCACGTGATTAATAGTAAAGTTGACTCCCATCCCACGGGAATCCCGCAGGAATCCCGTGGGATTCCCAAAAAAATGTCAGCCTCTAACACAGACTCAGAGCTGAGTGAGACCTATCCACACAGACCCAGAGAGACTGAGACCTATCCACACAGACCCAGAGAGACTGAGACCTATCCACACAGACTCAGAGAGACTGAGACCTATCCACACAGACTCAGAGAGACTGAGACCTATCCACACAGACTCAGAGACTGAGACCTATCCACACAGACCCAGAGAGACTGAGACCTATCCACACAGACCCAGAGAGACTGAGACCTATCCACACAGACCCAGAGAGACTGAGACCTATCCACACAGACCCAGAGAGACTGAGACCTATCCACACAGACCCAGAGAGACTGAGACCTATCCACACAGACTCAGAGAGACTGAGACCTATCCACACAGACTCAGAGAGACTGAGACCTATCCACACAGACTCAGAGAGACTGAGACCTATCCACACAGACTCAGAGAGACTGAGACCTATCCACACAGACCCAGAGAGACTGAGACCTATCCACACAGACTCAGAGAGACTGAGACCTATCCACACAGACTCAGAGAGACTGAGACCTATCCACACAGACCCAGAGAGACTGAGACCTATCCACACAGACTCAGAGAGACTCAGACCTATCCACACAGACTCAGAGAGACTGAGACCTATCCACACAGACCCAGAGAGACTCAGACCTATCCACACGGACTCAGAGCTGGGACTGCAGACGAAGGAGAGTCTACTAAAGACTGACTAGAAGGAGGAATATTTGTGCAGTCACTTACTTGTATCTTAAATATTTCTAATAAACTGACATTACTTTGTAGAAATCTGTTTTTACATTAAAAAGAGTTTTGTGTCTTCTTTTTTGTCAATAAAAGCCAAGTTATATTGACCATTATTGATTTATATAATATAATAATATGTAATAAAAGTTAAACATCCAAGGGGACAAGCACTTCTTCTGAACACCGTGTCATGGTTTCTCACTCAGATACCCGTGGTCAGTCGACCTTAAATGGTTCTGGCGTTTTGCTAATAACCACATTCCCCCCTCCCTCTCAGCCCTGTCCGTGATATCCTGAAAGAATGTTTTGGAGCTTCTGGGTGGATTCACCTCAGCTGAGACTCTGGGGATTAGTTCCACTTTAAAAACAGTTTTTGTTGCAGCTAAAGGCCCTAAAATGTCAAAAATCCAACTGAAAGATTTACTATAGCATAAACTGTGTTTGCTTTCTGACATTTAGCATCTCTGCTGTCTCTGTCCTGAAACGAGGTTTCCAGATGTCCAAGGATCTGTCCATAAACATGTTTATGAGCAGACCTACAGCTCTGACACCAGTTTAGCCCCCAGTTTGTCCTGAAGTGCCCTTCATGGTGGATATAGAGGCACTCAGCATGGAGGAGTCAGATTCATTGGACTGAGTCGTCTTCAGTGTTCCCCTCAGAGATGATCAGAGGTGTCTAGTGTTCAGTGATGGTCCAGGATGCTAGAGCAGTTACGATAGAGCTACGATCTGTTGACTGCTACCTTTATGTTTCTCTGGGACAGGGTCTAGAAGAGACGCCTGACTCTTCTAGACCCTGTCCCTGAGAAACATAAAGGTAGCAATCAACAGAAGAAGAGACGCCTGACTGAGTGAGACAATGTCAGTTCTTCTTTGTTTAACTAGGCAGGGATCAGTGATGCAGCATCTTTTTCATACCAAAGAAGACTGAGAGAGGAGCTAAAGCCCAGAGATTGAGCAGAGGCCTTCCTCCTCCTACCACCCATCATCTGCTGCTTTTAGCCATGATGTTAGAATGACAAACGATAATGCATGGTCACATAGAAGACACTGTTTCAGATTTTATTGACCTCCTTTTAAGGAAATGTGGTTTATCTGCCTTTTCAGTCACCAGCACCACTTTACCCACAATCCTTCAGTGTCACAGTGATGTCTCTGATCAGTTGATTCTACCTTTACGTACCAAACTCCCATGTTCTGTGCTGTTTCCAGAGCTGAAAATGAATTTAACCATTATTTTTTATCACTCAGAGGGACCATCAGGTTCTTGGTCTCCTCTCTCTCTAAGGTCCTTCTCCCCCGATGGTGACCAGCTCTTGAATAGTCCTGTTTGGTCTAGACTTCTTCATGTGAGAATTCTGGAGGCCACTGTTCTCTCTGGAACCTTCAGAGCAGCAGAAATGTTTCTGTAGTCTTCCCCAGGTCAATCCTTTCTCTGAGCTCTGCAGCTCCTCTGACCTTCGACCCTTGGTTTCTGCTCTGATATCACTGTCAGCTGTGAGGCCTACTTAAGAGAGGGGCGTGGCTTTAGAATCCTGTCCAATCAGGTTAATTTAGCACAGGTGGACTCCAGTCAAGATGTAGAAACATCTCAGCAGAGACATGGAGGAACCTGAGCTACACTTACGGAGGAACCTGAGCTACACTTACAGAGGAACCTGAGCTACACTTACAGAGGAACCTGAGCTACACTTACAGAGGAACCTGAGCTACACTTACAGAGGAACCTGAGCTACAGTTACAGAGGAACCTGAGCTACACTTACAGAGGAACCTGAGCTACAGTTACAGAGGAACCTGAGCTACACTTACAGAGGAACCTGAGCTACACTTACAGAGGAACCTGAGCTACAGTTACAGAGGAACCTGAGCTACACTTACAGAGGAACCTGAGCTACACTTACAGAGCTGTTGCATAGGGTTGAATCAGGCTGCAACATAACAAAACTGAAAAAGTGGATGGGATCTGAAAACCTTTAAATCATTTTAAATCAGGTGGAAACACTGACTGTTCATCGTCAGTCCTTCATCTGATTCTGGCTCACACTGAGACTGGATATACGTTGGCTATGGACTCTCAGGAAAGACGAGGATATACTGGACCAAACATGCTAAACCAAAGCAGACTGTTTGATGGAAACACTGAAAGACCAGCTAAATAACCCCTGCTCCAAAATAATAAGACTGTCTTTTCAGGCGCCATAGGTGGAGCTCATAGAACATATGTGCTTGATTTGGCGTTGATACTATATGTTCTGCTTCAGTGCTTTGGCTGAGTTACCTCAAAATACATCCAAGTGTTCCAGCTTCTAAAGGATGCTGGTGTTGGCCCAAAAAGCAGCCCAACACTTTACACTGAGGGTGACATTCCCAGCAACAGGGGGGAAATATTGGTGCAGACCTGCTGAACTGGACAGATGAAAATAAAGGCTGTCCTCGGCAATAAATGAACCATTACCAGATGTTAGCAGCAGTGATTCTGAAAATGCATTACTGTTTTATGTTGTAGTACCTTCCTTTAAAGATGACTGGCCTTACATGCACTTTAGCAAACCCCACTATTCACCCTAAAGGCACATTCCTTCAAATTATAAAGGAGTATTAGGCAGTAAAGCTTGGCATGTCCTCATGCATTGATTTGAATAAATTATTACAGGTTATGCATCACTTTTCAGTAGTTTTCTAGAAACTCAGTTCATTTTCATCTCATGTGCTCTGATTTAAAAACAGACGTCTCCCCTGAGGAACCAAATGCAGCTGCACAAGATAGAAACAACAGTCATTATGTTTACTGGCAATCTGCCGAAAAATGATCATGCAGACGAAAAACAAAAACTGAATTTTTTTTGGGATATTTTGTCACCGAGGAGCTTCAGCATCATCATGAAATACAACCCGCATTCCAAAAAAGTTGGGGCACTGGGTGTAAAGATGTAAATAAAACAGGACACTTGTAAATTAGATTGTTGATCTCAGTGAGGTTCTTCTGGTTAAATAAATTTAAATAAAAATATAAAACACAATGCAGTGATTAAATCTCATAAACTCATATTGTTTTCTCCATAAAACAAAAAACTATCAGAGATTAAACTGAGATTTTTAACATTTCAGGAAAATATTAGCTCAGTTTGACTTTGATGGTAGCAACACATCTCAAAAAAGTAGGGACAGTGTTTACCACTGTGTAGCATCCCCTCTTCTTTAACAACAGTCTGTAAACATCTGGAAGTGAGGAGACCAGCTGATGGAGAGGAATGTTGTTCCATTCTTGTCTGATGTAAGATTCTAGCTGCTCAACAGTCCTGGGTCTTCTTCCTTTTCTGATGCTCCAAATGTTTTCTGTTGGTGAAAGGTCTGGACTGCAGGCAGATTAGTTCAGGACCTGGATTCTTCTCCTGTGAAGCCATGCTGTTGTGATGGATGTGGTATGTGGTTTAGCATGTTGCTGAAATAGTTGCAGCCTTCCCTGACAGAGACGTTGTCTGGATGGGAGCATACAGAGCTTAACAAATGTATTAGCCCACCTGTCATCTCTGTCTCAGAGACCATCCAGCATCATGAAGTGCTTTAATGCGGACTCTTTCATTTTCAGTCAGCTCTCCACGTTTTACCATTTTGAACAGGAATGAGGAATTTCAAACTGAATTCACCCAAATTTGAGCCGGCTCACTGGGCTTCTCTGAGAAGTCAGAAGTGAATCAAGCATAACATTCAACCACTAAAACTCATTTTTCTGTTCAGGAATGACAGTAAATAACTATAATCTGACATATTCATCAGAAATATTAATGTGCGTTAATATTTTTACAGTTTTTTTGTAAATCAGTAAATCTGAAAATTAATGGATAACAATAATAATTCTATTTTAGCATTAAAATTATCATTTGGGTTAAAGAGCTTCTACATATTGGTGTATTAACCATTGCAGAAACATCAAAATGATTTTGGTAATTACCAATGCTGTTAATTTAGGGCAGCTGTGGCAGAAACCTGACTGTGGTTAGGACTAATACATTTGTTAAGCGCTGTATGTTGCTCTAAAAGCTCTCTCTGCTGTTCAGCAGTGATAGTTCCTTTCCAGATGTTAGAGCTGCCCACGCCATAGGCACTAATGCAACCCCATACCATCAGAGATGCAGGCTTTAGACCTGAGCCAGGAGAACAAGCTGGATGCTCGAGATCCTCTTTAGTCCACAGGACACGGCGTCTGTGCTTTCCTCTGACCACAGAACAGTTTTCCATGTTTCCTCAGTCCATGTTAAATGAGCTTTGGTCCAGAGAAGACGGCGGTGGTTCTGGATCCTGTTCACATATGGCGTCTTCTCTCCATGATCCAGCTTTAACTGTCATTGGTGGATGGCACGGCCAACTGTGTTGACTGACGATGATTTCTGGAATGTTCCTGAGCCCATGCAGTGATGTCAGTACAGAGTCATGTCTGTTTTTAATGACGTGGCCTTTGAGGGCCCCTTCAGCCTTGTCCCTTGCTCTCAGAGATTTCTCCAGATTCTCTGAATCTGTTGATGATATTATGGACTGTAGATGGAGGAGATTCAGCGTCTAACCCTAACCCTACCCTTTTTTTTTGTTGAGGAACATTTTTCTGAAGTTGTTCCACAATTTTTCAACATTGTCTTCAGAGATTGGTGAACCTCTGCCATCTCTACTTCTGAGAGACTCTGCCTCTCTAAAATGTTCCTTTTACACCCAGCCATGTTCCTGCTCTAAAATGCTCTTCCATCTGTTGTTCATCAGTAACACTTACTTTTCCTGCCTTTTGTTGAGATGTGTTGCTGGCACTAAATTCAAAAAAAGCTAAATTTTTATGAAATGGTAAAATGTCTCAGCTTTACCATCTGATGTGTTTTTTGTTCTATTTTTGATAGAGTATTGGTGTATAGGAATTCAAAAGTACTGCGTTCTGTTTTCTTTACATTCAGCCCAGTGCTCCAACTTTTTAGGAGTTGGCTGTGGAACCAGTTTATAACATCCACAGTTGATAAGGTTGGCTAGCGTTAGCAGTCATTGCTGTGTTAATATCTTGGTCTAAGGTGCTGATGTTGAAATGCCTCATATCCTCTCTGTTTATGGCTGAAATAATCACTTCCTGTTCAGTTTACCATGTTCAACATTTGTTCTCAGACTTCTGCCAACATCGCCACATGTTCTTATTTAAGTGAAATGCAGAATTCTCTTCAGACAAAGCCAGTCAATTACAGAGTCACTGGCTTTGTTTCAACACAGATCGATTGAGCGCCTTTATGTTTTCATTGGCAGCCTGGACAGAAGTGTGAAGCTGACCAGGAAGCTTGGCCTGTCAGACGCAGCATGCGTGTTTATTTTGTACCACACATTGGTCCATATGCTTCCAATCCTGTTCAGACCTCAGGAGAACCACACAGCAATAATGGGAGATTTCAAGGTCTGAAACAATGGCAGCCTATGACATCCATACATAACAGCATTAGTAGTTGTCTAACTACATCTGCTGTGCAGGAATCGAGTGGATAAGGGAGCATGTTTTTATATACCAGGTGACTTGGTTGTATCATCTGTTGGTGGTTTAAAATTGTTTTCTTGCAGAAAGAAAGAAAGCAGAACCGACTAATCCCAGAATCCTAAAAGACTAGAATGCCTGGTGAAGCTCATACCAAGGGTTTGTGACAGACATGCAGAGCTCATAGAGATGGATGTGTGAACGGCTCCGTTCCATATAAATCTTTTCATTCACTCAGAGAATAGAGGGCAGCCACCTCTGTGAGAGTAACATGAGGTAGCAATCACTGTCAGACTTTTAAAAGAACAGGAACAGATTGAAGGCTGAGAGGAACTTTGTGTTTTATCAGGGAATGAAGGCTTGATCAGTTTTCAAGAACAGGATTTAACTGCAATTGTCTTTTGTAGATCAAAACCCCAGAACTCTCAGCCCTGATCCTCAGATGGAGCTGGCTCTCTCGTCATCATGAGACCGAAGTGTGGAATGTTGATTCTATAATAATGCTGTTTATAAGGGAGGGGATGGTATATTGCTAGTCTCTGCTCAAACTGATCTTCTGGATCAGATTTTTCATTTTGATTGGACGGCCATCGCATGGCTCCGGCTCCAATTCACTGACCTTTAACCTCATCACAACACAAGGCACAAACACTTTTTCTTTCCCAATGTTTTTTTCTTCAGACGTGGTGAGATTCTCAAACTCAGTCGCTACGAGGTTTCCCAAGGCTAGACCCCATCCAAATCTGACTCAGAGGCAACCTTTGGGACCCAAACCCGATCAGCATCCATGAATCAAAGATTTAAAAAATGTTGAAAAGAAGTGCTGTGAAGAAGAAATTGTTCCCTCCCTGATTCCTTATTGTTTTTGCATATTTGTCACACTGAAATGTTTCAGATCATCAGACATATTTTAATATTAGTTCAAGGTAACCATAAAAAACAAGAGTCAGTTTTTAAATGATGATTTCCTTTATTAAGGGAAAAGTCATCCAAACCTACCTGGCTCTGTGTCAAACAGTCATCCCCTAATACCTGGATGTTCCATCCTTGGTGGTTGTGATAACTGTCAGTGAGTCTCTCTCATCACTGGGGAGGAATGTTGTCCCATTCTTCTCTGCAGAATAGTTTTAACCCAGCATTCGAGGGTTTTCCAGCATGAACGGCCTGTTGAAGGTCCTGCCACAGCATCTCAGTCAGATCTAAGTCCAGACGTTGACTAGACCGCTCCAGAACCTTCATTAGTCTTTAGTCCATTCAGAGGTGGACTTGCTGGTGTGTTTGGGATCATGGTCCTGCTCCATAACCTAAGTGGTCTTGAGCTTGAGGTCATGAACTGATGGTCGGACATTCTCCTTCAGGATTTTCTGCTAGAGAGCAGAATTCATGGTTCTAGTGGTCCAGGTCCTGGTCCAGACCATCACACTACCACCACCATGTCTGACTGTTGGTCTGATGTTCTTCTGATCAAACGTTAGTCTTACTTCGGATGGAGTGGGCCACTCACCTTCCAGAAAGTTCCTCTTCTGTCTGGTCAGTCCTCAGAATATTTCCCAGAAGTCTTGGGGATCATCAGGATGTTTTCCGTCAAATGTGAGACGAGTCTTTGTGTTCTTTTTGGTCAGCAGTGGTTTTGGTCTTGGAACTCTCCCATGATGCCATTGTTGCCCAGTCTCTTTCTGATTGTTGAGTCATGACCTCTGACCTTAACTGAGTCAATGAGGCCTGCAGGTCTTTAGATGTGGTCCTGGGTTCTTCTGGGATCTCCTGGATGAGTTGTCCATGTTCTCTTGGAGTCATGTTGGTAGGCCGGCCTCTCCTGGGAAGGTTCACCTCTGTTCACAGTTTTCTCCAGTTGTGGGTAATGACTCTCAGAGTCCCAAAGCCTTAGAAATGTCTCTGTAACCCTTTCAGACTGACAGATGTCAGAGACTTTGTTCCTCATCTGTTCTTCTTTAGATGGTTCCATGATGTGTTGTAGATCTTCTAGTCTACTTCACTGTCAGACCGGTTCTAGTTAAGGGTTCTGGATCCAGCAGGTCTGGCAGGGATCAGGTCTTGGTGTGGATGGTGAAACTGAACTCAGCTTTATAAAAACTGTGGTTAATCAGAGTTAATTCATGCTTTAACAATGGAGGGGGCAGTGACTTTTTCACATAAGGCCAGGTAGGTTTGGATGGCTTTTTCCCCTTAATAAATTAAACTGCATTTTAAAAACCACAATTTGTATTTTCTCAGGTTAACTTTGTCAAACGACAATAAATGTTGTCCTCTCAGTCCTCCTCTACTTTGAAGATGTTCTGAAGGATGGTTTCAGTAACAATGAAAACAGAGGTCTCTGTGGTCTCTGTAGTTGAATTTCCTGCTTTTGTCTTATAAACAAGTTTAAATGTTAGCTTACACAAACTTGTGCATTTGGAGCTTTTTTATTAAGATGCCTTACCAAAATATTAAAAGTAGCATGATTACACCCCACATTAGGCCTGTACACAAAAACAATTGATACCGCAAGATATCATCACACGCTCTTTGCTAAAACTTGTATCGTACATGCTAAACTGCCTAACGCATCTGACACCAAAACAAGTTACACGTGGTGCGCAGTCCAATAATAGGGATCATAGTGTCTGTCTGCTGCCACCAAGGCTAAAAGCAAAGACACTAGATTATTACTTCTTTTTTTTCAAACACCAGACTGCCAGGAGTTGGATATGAGTCATGCAAGCTGTGCAGTAAACAAGGTAAAACACCAAAGCAACACTAATCTCAAACATAACACTCAGCTTATTAGCAGTTAGCAACAAAAAGTAGACTCAGCGTGCGAGTCTAGGCCACAACCATTAATGCATGATGCTGTTAAGTCAAAATGTCCCTTTACTTCTAAATGGGATCAGAAGATCAGAAATAAGCCCTTTATGCTTTATAGTAAAGACCTGAACGGACAGAAGATAAAGAGCTCTGCGGTGCCATTTCATCCTGAAGTAAGGAAAAAGTTGATTTTCAAATGCACGTGAAAGGAAAGTTTTGTATGAAACGTATGAAAAAATATTTCTTAGAGACAGAAAGGGCCTTTTTAGTTTAAAGAGTTAAGGATAACTGCATTTGCAGTCACTAACAGTTCACTAAAGAGATTTTCATTTTACTTTGCCCTCTGAGGATCTGAATTTATGTGTAAGATCCCAACAATTATACCTTTTCACTTTAATCTACAATGAAGAAGAGCTGCCGTAGTGAATTCTGTGTAAAACATGCTTATAACATCACGTTAATATTTCCAAATCAATGTGTTTCACAAGACCTATCATATCGTGGTCCTTTCACAATACCCACTGTGGTCTCTATATCGTGATGCGTATCATATCGTGGTCTCTATATCGTGATGCGTATCATATTGTGGTCTCTATATCGTGATGCATATCATATTGTGGTCTCTAAATCGTGATGCGTATCATATTGTGGTCTCTAAATCGTGATGCGTATCATATTGTGGTCTCTAAATCGTGATGCGTATCATATTGTGGTCCCTCTATTGTGATGCGTATCATATTGTGGTCCCTCTATTGTGATGCGTATCATATTGTGGTCCCTCTATCGTGATGCATATCATATTGTGGTCTCTATATCGTGATGCGTATCATATTGTGGTCTCTAAATCGTGATGCGTATCATATTGTGGTCCCTCTATTGTGATGCGTATCATATTGTGGTCCCTCTATTGTGATGCGTATCATATTGTGGTCCCTCTATTGTGATGCGTATCATATTGTGGTCCCTCTATTGTGATGCGTATCATATTGTGGTCCCTCTATTGTGATGCGTATCATATTGTGGTCTCTATATCGTGATGCATATCATATTGTGGTCCCTCTATTGTGATGCGTATCATATTGTGGTCTCTAAATCGTGATGCGTATCATATTGTGGTCCCTCTATTGTGATGCGTATCATATTGTGGTCCCTCTATTGTGATGCGTATCATATTGTGGTCTCTATATCGTGATGCGTATCATATTGTGGTCCCTCTATTGTGATGCGTATCATATTGTGGTCCCTCTATTGTGATGCGTATCATATTGTGGTCCCTCTATTGTGATGCGTATCATATTGTGGTCTCTATATCGTGATGCATATCATATTGTGGTCCCTCTATTGTGATGCGTATCATATTGTGGTCTCTATATAGTGATGAGTATCATATTGTGGTCACTATATTGTGATGCGATCATATTGTGGTCCTCTATTGTGATGCGTATCATATTGTGGTCCCTCTATTGTGATGCGTATCATATTGTGGTCCCTCTATTGTGATGCGTATCATATTGTGGTCTCTATATCGTGATGCATATCATATTGTGGTCCCTCTATTGTGATGCGTATCATATTGTGGTCTCTAAATCGTGATGCGTATCATATTGTGGTCCCTCTATTGTGATGCGTATCATATTGTGGTCCCTCTATTGTGATGCGTATCATATTGTGGTCTCTATATCGTGATGCGTATCATATTGTGGTCCCTCTATTGTGATGCGTATCATATTGTGGTCCCTCTATTGTGATGCGTATCATATTGTGGTCCCTCTATTGTGATGCGTATCATATTGTGGTCTCTATATCGTGATATGTATCGTTTTGCGGTCTCTCCATTGTGATGCATATCTTTTTGTGGCCTCTGTAGTTGGATGTGGATTGTACCATGACCTCTGTATTGTGACATGTTTTGTATCATGAGGCTGTAGATAATGCTCAGCTGTCCCCAGCATACTCTCTCATCTGACACTTTCTAGAAGTGCTTTTTTTGGGACAAAGCCATCATGACTGTTATACATTAAGATGGTTAACTTTAAACGGATGGAACTGGATATTCCCCAGTCCGTCTCTGATGTTTACATATTTTATGTGTATAAAATTATTCATTCTGTATGTTTTAGAAGTGTTGCTTTCACATTCCTCCTCCAGCTTTTATATCTTTGAAAATTAATTCAGATATCACTGTTTCTTTCACTATGTCAGTTTAACCTGCTTCAGGAATGCTTTAATAAGTAAACTCCTCTTCTGTGTAAAATAGGTCTTAAATATACAGACATAATTAAAGCTGTAACACTAGAATGGTGCAGAAGTTCTGCTTCAGTTTGTGTTAACACTCACACTCGATTATCAAATGTTCATCTGTTTGGTTTGCCTGCCACTTTTCTCCATGACAAACTTCTTTCTTATATTAAATGAATGAGGCTCACATTTCTTACTCATGTCTCAGTAAATATTTCATTAAGAGTCATAATCCCTGCACCTCTGTCTTTCCTTTTCTTCTCCCTGAATGCAGATAAATGTTACTCCAGCCAGATCAGCCCTAAGAGCGTCTCGTCATCCCCGTCCTCCTCAGAGGCGGAGCCTAACTCCTCATCTTCATCCTCCTCCATCCTCCCTGTCAGCCAAATGATCGGCAAGGTGAAAGATTACTGCTCAACCCGCACCGACAACTTCTACAAGAACATCATCTTGTCTGACAGCTTCGCCCACAGCACAAGGTTCTAGGTGTTTCCTCTGTTCTGGACTAAACCACCTGGAGCTGCCATCTTTGTTTCAGACACCGTTGGAGTTTTTCTAGAAACATTTGTGGAACCATACCTCTTCACTCTTCAGTGCTTGGAGGGGCTTCAGACAGTCTAGAGCCTTCCATGCCTCTGAACGTCACCGGCATCTTTTCAGACCATTCTGGCCTCATTTATCTGGAAGTTCTTCACCCACATTCTAGAGTCTTTTACTTCTGGAACCCTGCACACCTGCAGTCATCAAACCCTCAAGGCTTCTTAAGGTCCCTGACCAACCTCCTAGAATCCTCAAAGATAAAATGAATAACCCTGTCTAAGAATTCTAGAAACCTAAAGGGTTGTTGAAGTCCCTCACCAACATTTGAAAACCTTTCAAAAATCTGGAAGGAACTTTTAGAAAATCAAAAGTACTTAATGCATCTGAAAGTCCCTTTTAAACATTCAGGATGGGTTCTGCCTCTTCAGGTCACTGACCAATATTCTCAGTTCCTTCAGGATTCTTTAAATCCCTCACCCAAGTTTTAAAACCCTAAAAGACTTCTAAAACTTTCAGACCAACTTTCCAGAATCATCAAGGGGAAACTGGAAATCCTTCCAAAAATTCTACAATCTAGGATCTAGAATGTAGAATTCTAGGCTTCTGAAAGTCTTTGACCAACATCCTAGAACTTTTTAATAATCTGAAAGGAACTCATTGACAATCAGAAATCCATTTTGCATCTTAAAAATCCTGATAAATCTTTTAAAAGAGTTCCAGGACTCTGGGAGTCACTGAAAAGCATTTTCTAATCCTTCAAGAATCTGGAATCCCTCACCAAAGTCCTAGAGTCTTCAGGGCTTCTCAAAGTCTCTAACCAACATTAAAGAATCCCCTGGAAGCTGGAAAGAAACTCACAGTTCTAGAACATTTTAGTGTGTGGAAGCCACTTACCAACATTCTAGAACTTTTCATGAATCTAGTAGTAACTGAGGAACCATGGATAATGCTCTTGGCTTCTGAAAGTACCTGAAACAGGTTCAAGAGCAGTTGATGATTCTGGAGTTCACTGGCGTACGTTCTAGCACCCCTCAGGCATCTGTACGCTCCCCTACACATCCATCATCCATCAAGGCTGCTGGTATACACTGAACTCACGTTCAGATGCATTCAGTCAGTCATCACCATCCTAGAACAGCCCACCCCCAAGGATTCTAGAAATCCATGGCAAACATTTTGGAACCCACCATGAATCTGGAAACTCTTACCGACAATATAGAGCCCTCCTTGAAATCCTCTAAAATACTTTCAAACATCTAAGGCATCTACAAATCTAAGACAACACTCTAGAAATTACTCACCTCCCAGATTCTTCCAGGCTTTGGGCATTTTTTATGTTCTTGACTTCTGGAAGTCATGGATCAGCATTCTAGAAACCCCTAAGAAACGATGGAGAAACTTTCAGGAATCTTCACCTGCAAATTCTATAGAACCCAAAAGGCATTGGAAAATATCTAGACAAATATTCAAGAGTGGTTCAGGCCTCTGGAAGTTACCTCTCAGAATTAACCAAAAATAAAGAACTGCAGCAGCGTCTGCAACCAGCATTCCTCTGGAAATCACCCTAGAAACCTTCAAGGAACTGTAAATCCCTCACAAACACTCTGGAACTTAGCAGGATAAACACACAGGCCATTCAGGAAGTACTCAGACCCCTTCACTTTCTCTGTTCTGTAGCTAAATTCTCTTTAATAGACACTCAGCACCCCATCATGACAAAGTGAGAGAGGAGACCAAGAACCTGATGGTCACTCTGACTGAGCTCCAGAGATCCTGGAGGAGATGGGACAAAGTTCTAGAAAGAGAACCATCACTGCAGCCTCCACTGATCTGGACTTTATGGAGGAGAGGAGAGTTGAAGACTCTTCAGAGAGAAACAGGAAAGACCACTTGGCTTTGGAGATCTTTGCTAACTGTCCCATCTCCTCCAGGATCTCTGGAGCTCAGTCAGAGGGACCATCAGGTTCTTGGTCTCCTCTCTTGATAAGGCCCTTCTCTCTCCTGGGACCAGCTCTAGGAGAGTCCTGGTTGGTCTAGACTTCTTCATGTGAGAATTCTGGAGGCCACTGTTCTCTCTGGAACCTTCAGAGCAGCAGAAATGTTTCTGTAGTCTTCCTCAGATCTGTGCCTGTCAACAATCCTGTCTCTGAGCTCTGCAGCTCCTCTGACCTTTGACCCTTGGTTTATCTCTGATATCATTGTCAGAGGTCTTCTATAGAGAGGGGCGGGGCTTTAGGTGGACTCCAGTCAAGGTGTAGAAACATCTCAGCAGAGAGCAGAGACATGGAGGACCCTGAGCTACAGTTACAGTAAAAGGTCTGAACATTTATGCCAGTGTGATATTTCAGTTATTTTTGATACATTTGAAACAGTTTCTACAATTCTGTTTTCACTTTGTCATAATGGGGTACTGAGTTTAGATTCATGAGAATTGTTATTTATTTTATTTAACCTTTATTTAACCAGATAAAACCCGTTGAGATCGAGATCTCTTTTACAACACGACATTCTCTAACTCGCCAGACTCTCACAATCCCTGGTTACCATTCCAGAACCTACCGGGTGTCTGAGAGCTTCAGGCTTCTGAAAGACCTTGAAGGACATTCTTGGACTCATCAGACTTCCAGATCCTGCTTAATCAAAGGTGTTGATCTTCTCTCTGAACACCTGGATGGTTCCACTAATGTACCCAGACTCTGGAGCTTGGACTCTGAATCTCTGTTGTGTTTAATTTGATTGACTTTGTGTTTGGTTCAGTACATTTATTGAACACAGAGCGGTTGTAGGAGCCTTTATGAAAACTCTACTTCTCTGTGGACTGGGGAGAAAACAAATGTGGAGCAGACCAGTACCAGTTCCTGTGATTTAAACCAGAGCCACCCTCTAACGCACTGTCTTTGCTTCATATAAAAGTGCCTGCTAAGCAACAAACTTTCAAATGGCCGTCTGTAAACTGCAGCGACATGCCAAAACCCCGAGACTTTAGTCCCAGACAGAGTTGTGGTTGTCTATCTGGGATCTCCTGGATGGTTCTGGGTTCAGGAGCAACAGGCCGGTCAGAAAGGGTCTATGTGATCCTACTGTAACATATCAATCACAGAATCAGCTGACTGGACTGTGACTGTGGGACACAGAGGAAATGAAAGAGAGCAAAGATAAATAGAAGGTGGAAAGGTAGAGAGGAGCCGCGTTTTGTTAGAGGAAAGGTTTGGTGTTGTTTTAATACTGTGATATTTGTTTGAACTGGCCCGTGTGTGTGGAGCCATATCTATGTAAATACTGTTGAGCTATCTTTTCATTGTGCCTTATTCTGAAGTGTTCTCTTTGTCCATGCTTGTACGGGGTCCTGGAAGGGTCACTGGGACTGTACATACAAACCCAAACATTCTAGCCATGCTGTGTGGGCACAAGTCTGCTGGCCTTTTCACCTCCCTGAGAGAACCACACATGAACCATGTTTCCATTCCTGTGCATTAAATCAAAGCTCAATAAATTAAGAATATAAACACGTATTTCTGTTGGAAATTACTTAGCTTGATAAAAAGCTGCGAAATATTGCTTGTTCTCACATCTCACAGATATCCCCCATGGTGTTTGTAAGAGCAGGAATGAAGCTGAACATCTCCCCTGACTGGATGGTCGGTGGTTTGGGGATAAACAGTGAAATCCAGTCGGCTCCATGTCAGCCAGAGTTCAGCGATCATGCAGGATGAGTAACGGAAACATTTGGACCTTTCCACTCAGGAAATCTTATTCAGAAAATTGATAATAGCTTTGGTTGTGTAACGCTGCAGCAGAAAGGTCGATGTTGTTACCTAAAGGCTGGAAGGTCAACCAAGTTCCAAATAAATGAGGACGCCTAAATCCACTCCAATAAAATGGTGTGAATGAAAGTCTAACACTTCGATGGTTAAGAAACACAATAAGAGATGAAAAGTCGGTCTTTATTCCTGTCTAACGTCCCAAAGAACACCGTCCCCACAGAGAAGCACGGCGGTGGCAGGATTATGCTGTAGGGATGCTTCAGTGAATCTGGAACTGGGAATCTGGGAAAGGTGGAAGGAATCATGAGGAAAGACGGAGAGGTGAAGATTTACCTCCAGCAGTCAGCAGCTAAACTGGGTCTGGGTCGTCTCTAAGTCTTCAACACCACAGCGACCCAAACATACCTCCAGAAGACCAAGGTGAACCTTGCCCTGACTTGAATCCCACTGGGGGTACACTGAAGACCAAGGTCCATGCCAGAAGACATGAACCCTAGAGGAGCTTGGTCAAAGAAGGTCTGGGATTCCTCAGGAGACGAGTCTGAGACAACTTCAGGCTGTCATCAGCAAAGAGGAGACACAGCTGACTGTTATAAGGGGCTAATCATTCAAACCCAGCTGCAGAGTAAAATAATGTTAGCGTCCAAACTAAAACTAGGATGTTTGGAAAAGCTGTTAAAGTTCCTTGCTCTGCATAGGGGGTGAATCATTTGTCCTCATCTGTATTGTCAGGAGTTTGTGATGTTATTCTGTTCCTGTCGGGATTGTTCTTCCTGATGGGGACTGGTGCAGCGTGGCAGCGACTGGTGATAAAAAATAGACCTGGATGAGGAGTGGAAAAGTAAACCAGCAAAGCTTGGGTTGGCTCGGCGCAGCCAAAAGTCATAGGGGAAAATCCACGAGTGTTACCAAAGGTTTCTGAGAAAATGCTCTAAGCTTCCTCATAAAATGTACAGGGAATATCTGAAAGACGTCAGGCCATTTCAAGATAAAAATTCCTGGATAATTCAGAAAACAAATTCTGCCAAGCACCATTTGGTTTCCTTTCTGCTATCAAAAACTGATATAAAATAATGAAATAAATGAATGCAGGGCTTTGAGCCGTCTGGTTCAGGTTGGTACGGCAGTTTTTTGTGTTTGCATAGAGCAAAAGTTGGAAAGACTCCCAAAGAAACCCCACGCATATTGTCCCACTTTTTGGCCCCCTTCCGTAGGGGTACCAAACCTATCCGGTCCAAAAAGGTGGAGCCACACACACAACTATAGAGGTTTGTACTGACGTCACGCCAGCGTGCAACACCACCGCTCAGCTCCAGGCTGCAAAACACAGAAGTATGCTCTGTAAGAAGCGGCAAT
This sequence comes from Cheilinus undulatus, assembly GCF_018320785.1. Taxonomy (NCBI): domain Eukaryota; kingdom Metazoa; phylum Chordata; class Actinopteri; order Labriformes; family Labridae; genus Cheilinus; species Cheilinus undulatus. Next base: position 49,224,323 of record NC_054878.1, on the reverse strand, counting down.
AATGAAAGAAACACAGACTCATATCTGCTTCAAGGTCACACTTTAGGCAAAAATCACTTCTTTTTCCAACAAAAATATGTGCTTCTGTCAGAAAAACCCCTCCCCTCTCTTTCTCCACCTGTCTGCTACTTTTGTCATGTCATGATGTCATGTCAGGAGTTAGCCCTGCCGCCAGGTTCCATTGGCCCCTCCCACTTAGAAGAAAGTTCCTCCTCTCAGCTGAGCGGAGGATCAGGAGAGCCACATCCATTTCCTGAGAGGGACAGAGTCAGGGGCGGAGCCAGCCAGCTCATTAACATTTAAAGCCACAGACACTGGAACAGAGGGGCGGAGTCAGCCAGCTCATTAACATTTAAAGCCACAGACACAGAAACAGCAGGGCTGGAACAGAGGGGCGGAGTCAGCCAGCTCATTAACATTTAAAGCCACAGACACAGAAACAGCAGGGCTGGAACAGAGGGGCGGAGTCAGCCAGCTCATTAACATTTAAAGCCACAGATACAGAAACAGCAGGGCTGGAACAGAGAGGTTTTTAGACATGCAGAAATCAATACTGGAGTGTTTTTACAGAAACAAACTTCACAGGCATGTTTCTGGGACCTCTGAGACCGATATAAACTTGTCTTTAAAGGGTAAAATATGTGACCTTTTAATCAGGGATATTTGGACTCAACAGAGATCCAAACTGGTTCCTCGTCTGTGGATATTGGTATCTGGCCACAAATCCAATTTCCTGACATTTATCTGGACCTGATTTTAAGAACACAAAGCAGAGCCTGAAGGCTCACATCAGCCTGGTCCATCCACAATGGATGTGAAATTAAATTCATGCTTAAGTTTAGTGAGTACGAAGCTTTAGAACAGCTGATTCTCTGTGTTGTAGATAGTTATTTATCTATTTCTTACTTTAGGTGACCTGTGAAAACATCGCTCTGTGGCTGTTGAATAAGTTTATAAAACTTCAGGCTGCAGACTATTTTTAAAACCAGATCAGCATATCCAGGATTTCTGACTTAATCTAGTCTGATTTTAACACCAGTTAAACCTTTAGTTTATTTCTAATGTGGTGAATTCTGATGGTACAGCTCTAAACTTTTATATTATGTGGTATAAACTGTTCTAGACAAGACATATTCTCATATTAACGTACTGTTGCAACTCTAAACGTTTCTGTACTCCAACTGGCTGAGGACCTGGACTGACCGCTTTATCATTGAGATGTAGTTATTTTTAAAAAAATCACTTTCAGTTGAAATAAAGCTGTTTGATGCTTATTCTCTACTGAGTTCTGTCACTCATCCTTTCTATAACTGCGGCTGGACCAGCAGACTCACGCTGACTGATGTCACATTCACGCCTTTAAAGAAGAAGAAGATATTCCTTTCTCAGTCCCACAAGGGGAAATTCACAGTTTACACTCTATTGTTATACATGCTACACACACACAGGCTGAGTTACATGCAAATACAGGATCCCCATGGACATGCACTAATGGAGAGGTGTCAGAGTGATGGCCTCGCTGCTCTCGTTGAAGCGCTGCCGTGAGCTGTTGGGGGTTCAGTGCCTTGCTCAAGGGCACTTCAGCAGTGCTCAGGAAGTGGCCTGGCACCTCTCCAGCTACCAGACCAAAGTCCAGATATGGTCTGACCGGGACTTGAACCGGCAACCCTCCAGCCCAAGTCCTTCCAGACTGAGCTACTGCCGCCCCACATAGGGTGTCTGTGGAAACGTTAACTTTTTACCAAACCATACTCAATCCAGACCACCTGATGATCGAGGCTCTTGAAACCCACTAGAACCAGCGTAACCGATGTTCTGGATGGCTGTATCTGTGGACTTTTGACGTCACTAGCACTCCTTGTTGTTGCTATAGTAACAGCTGTCTAAGACTGGCTTTTTTTTTTTTTTTTCTTTTTTTGCTGCCATAACAGACACGAGTTTGCTGCGTTTGTCTCCCTGCTGTCCAAGCTCTGCCATTCCTCCCCAGTCTGACCCCAGTAAACCTCCCTACAAGTGACTGGATTCAGTGTATAGAGGAAGTGTGCCGAGAGCTTTTCAAAATAAGAGCATGATGTACAAACCAAGGGAGTTTCTCCAGAGAAATGCTAAAGTGGAATTTTACTCTGGAAAGCACAAACAGGAAGTGTTTCCATACAGTGTTTATCTTTACCTACAACATTTGGAAGCATGTGGAAACAGAAAGCTTCATAAATAGTAGAAGTTTGGAGAAAACTTTATTAAACAGACGCATTTTAGCTGGTGGCCTTTATCTGGTTCATCAAGAAACAGATTTCAAACATATTCTTCCCATGTGGACGTAAATATTTGCTACAACAAGGTAAATATGGCTCTGGATGCATCATCTTCCTGTCTAGTTTGACCGATAACTGCTCCAGGTGCAAATAAAAAATAGAAGAGACCTCAAATCTTAAAATTCTCTGTGCGTGAGACGTGCAGCCCTCACACTGGCTGCCAGTCTGAAACAGCGGTTACTATAGCAACGGCGAGAAGCGCTAGTGATGTCACAGTACCAGAGCCGACATGGCGGCCTCTGGTGAGTTTATAATCTCAGATTACTCTGAATGCAGATATCTACAGAGTTTTAGTTCAGTATACATCTAAGATGAACATGTCTAATAAAAGGTAAAAGTGAAATATGCTACTTTACTGCATCACAGATCCCTCTGTGGGTTTTTACACACTGAAATCTCCTCATGCATGATCTCCAGTTTTCAAATCCAGTCTTTAATTGAGTCATAAATGAGAGCTTTCTCAGGCCGTTAGCTGCCAACAGAAAACTATCAGTCATCAGCATAGAAGGACACTCTGACCTTTTATGAAAGGTCACGGCTCTTACGTTTGATTTTTATCATCGATCTATAAAGAAGTTTCTGTATGACCACATCCTCCGAGGTCATTTCAGAGGTCATTCAGTAAATTCTCACTTGATTTGGATGACGTTAGCATTGTTGTTGTGCAGTGTCTGGGATCGTTTCCAGCACGTGGTTCAACAGTTGAGGGTGAATTTGGATTTTATAGGTCCAGTTCTGCTCAGTATTTTCCACATAATGAGAACGTGTCATTATGTGGGAGCTCTGAGACCGCCTTAATTCAGATTTAGCCTAAAGAAACTGACTGCAAATATAGTCAGGATTTATTAATCTGGATGTTTTTATCTGTTAAAGATCTGTAAAGGTGAAATAATCTCAGTGAACTTTTCCTCACACCGTTGTTGTTTATTTACACCACAACTGTCTGAAAATGGAAAACTTTTCAGTCTTTTACCACAGCCTTGAATATGAGCAACAACTATGACTCTAATGTATTTTTGTTATTTCTTCATTTTAAGATTTTAATAAATTACTACATTCAGGTTGTTTGTGACCAAAAATGAACATTGTACATAAAAGCAATCAGGAACACTGTACATTAAAAAAAGAAAAATCCCACTTTTTTGATAATCAAAAATATCAAAAATGGATTACCTTTTAGGAATTTAACCCGTCAAATCCCAGTTTAAGTGAAAAAACTGATTTTTATAGTGTAAAAAAACTCAAATTAAATATGCTTATACTTCATGAAAATTGAATTTTCTTGATGGGTTTGACCTATTATAGGCTCTGACATTAAAAATGACAAATTCTACTGAAATTAAATTCCCCTCCAAAATTAATGTTAGCATTAAGCGTCAAAATAAATAAAAAAAAGTGACCAAAGCCTGAAAATGGCCTTCACACTGTGGGTTCAAGCTGCCGGCAGTTTTTCTACGATGCAGAGAAAAACCTGATTAATTTACCAAGGAAAAGCCAATGTTTTGTCCAGTGTGAGCTTTAACTTTTATCTTCTTTCTATTCCAAATGCTGAGGTATTTACAGTATATCCTCTTACTTATTTAAAGTAGAATATGCCATCAGTCTTTTAGAATTGGTCCCAGCTTTAGTGGTCCTGTCTCTTCATCGTCGTTGGTGTCATATTTCTGAGTAAACCCGTCGTTCTGTTGTCTTTTTCTTTCATTTCTCCTCAGCCAGACTATCATAAACCAAGACGTGAGACTTTGGGGACAGACCCTGAAATCTTCTAGGCTTTCATGTGTGAGTATTTGTGTCTGGATCTTTGGACGTGGACTTGTCTTTTCTTGGGTAAACAGATTTCCTCTGTCCCAGACGGGCCAACAGCGTCCGCAGAGAAGCGTGGCTGAGCAGTGAATCACCATCCAACATTTTTCTCTTTGTAGTGAAACAATGAATCCTTGAGATGAAGCTCCTTTGGCAGCTCCAGTGGCACGCTTCAGCTAATCTGTCCAATACTGGGCGGCTGAATGTACATCCTGTCCTTTCCTTCACATTAAAGGTCAGCAGCGGCTATACATTCAGAGCTACAAAGGGTCCACTCCGTTTGGATCATTAATGTCATGTGGACGCCGCGGCGCCCTCTGGCTGAAGACTCATCCAGTAGTGACAGATGTTGTAGACTAAAGTGAGAACATTCAAACCAACTGGAGGAAAAAGTGTGATCCCCACGCTTTATCAGACGTTGTTCTGATGGTGTGGCCGTCTTCATCTTGTTTCTTTGGGCCCAGATGTGAACATATTTGGATAAAAGGGTGGCTGGTTTTTTTTCAGCCGTAAGGATTTAACAGATTTCTCCCTCAGCAGATGTTTTCATCCTGTTTTTGTGGTCTTGGTCTCTAGTGTCAAGTCTTTGTCACCACAGCAGGATGATCCCTATGAGAATTACAGTCTCATTATGGGTTGATCCTAATCCCTCCTTTTTCTTCCACATATCCACATCCTTCCCCTGCATCATGGTCCAGGCCCAGTGTAGTTCGCTCTGACGGTGCCAACCTCACCAACTGAAGAGGTTTCTGGAGCGATGGGGAGAGGACTGCAGGCCTGAGCTGCTGAAGAAGAGAGATCACAAGATCACAAGAAAACTACAAGTTTACTGGAGAGTTACAGATAAAAACTAAAGACCCTGTAAAGTAAAAATAAATCTGTATTTAGGTTTGTCGTATTATAGATCACTGTGTTATGAACCCCCAGGTCAAATTTCAGTCACATAAAGCATCTCCAAGTTTATAAAATTAAGCTTCAAATCATGAAAAATGAGGCAGTAAAATCTCCTCTGTTGAATGAACTGAAACCACGCCCACTCAGGACACAGGTACTCTGCAGCATTAACCCCCTCACTCATGGTGTCATAAATAGAAAAATATCTTCCCCTAGAACCAGGAGTTCCTGCTCCAGGTGACTGCTTCCTTCCTACTGGCCCCGCCCACATGAAACCCAGCCGGGAAAGAGGTGAAATGGCCTGAATCCAGAATTCAGTCTCATGTAGATCTCAGAGTTTTCACATGTTTACAGCAACCAGATTCACACATTTCTAGAGTGTTAAGACAAAATCTTTGGATTTCACTTTACAGGGTCTTTAACTAGAAAAACAGCTTAACTTAAAAACTTCTTTCTAATCTTTAAACTCCTGTACAATTTCAATTCCCAAGAAGTTGGAACATGGTGTAAAATGTCAACAAAAACAGAAGTCAATAATTGTCAAATCTCATAAACCTTTATTTGATTCACAATGGAACATAAACAACATATCACATGTTGAAAGTGAGGCATTTTACCATTTCATGAAAATATTAGCTCATTTTGAATTTGATGGCAGAAACACATCTCAGAAAAGTAAGGACAGGGCAACGAAAGGCTTCTTGGTCCACTCCTGACATTCTAGTCAGCTGTTCTACATTTACTTTTTTCATCTGCTGTAACGGTTGTAAGCTCCTTCTTCTGGTACTGGATCTGTGTCTGCAACACACGTGGAAAACTACTCCTTGCCCTTGAAATAGCACTTTCTAAAATGCACTTTAAAGTATGGACTTCACTCAGTAGAGAAGAACCCTTGAGTAAACAGGATCCAGGAAGAGGATCTCTCTGGGCCAAAGCTCATTTAACATGGACTGAGGAAACACTGAAAACTGTTCTGTGGTCTTTTTCAAACCGTGGACACCATGTTCTGCAGACTAATAAGGAGCACCAGATTGTGGTCTCATATGGCTTCTGCTTTATCTTGCATTGGATGGTAGACAATGATGAAGTGTTCCTGAGCCCTTGCGGTGATTTCAGTGCAGAATTATGCCTGTTTTTAATGCAGTGCTGCCTGAGAGCCCAAATATCACCAGCATGCAATATTGACCTTTGACCTTGTCCCTTGCTCTCAGAGATTTCTCTACACTCTCTGAGTCTTTTGATGATATTATGGACTGTAGATGGAGGGAGATTCAAAGCCTCCACAATTTCATGTTCAGGAACATTTTACTGATTCCCCCCAAATTTTTTAGATGCAGGTATTTGCAAAATGGTGAATGTTTGTCGATCTTTATTTCTGAAACACTCTGCCTATTTAAAATGCTTATTTTATGCCCAGTCACATGACTGACCTGTTGACAACTAACCCAAGTAGTTGCAAAATGCTCCTCTTGCTGGTTTTCGTTTAGCACCACTTACTTTTCCAGCCTTTTGTTGCCCCTGTCCCCCTAAAATGTCTCATTTTAACATCTGATATGTTGTTCATATTCTCTTGTGGATCAGATATGGCTTTATGAGATCATTGCCTTCTGTTTTTATTGACTTTTTACACAGTGTCCCAGCTTTCCTGGAATTAGGGTTCTACTTAAAACTCCAGAGTTGGTTGTGAACATCTTTAAAAATGGATTGAACACGGGTTAACAAAGAAAGGTCAAAATGCAATAAGCTGACAAATTTTACTGGAGTGACTGTGCTTGAGGATGATTACAGCGATGATTGAAGACTTTAACACGGAGCAGATGAGCGCCATTTGTGCTGCTATTTATGGAAAAATAACCGACAAATTCTTCTGGTCAAAATGTTTGTTTTACAGTGCTGAAAGTAAGAAGAAGTAAGAAGAAGATTTAAAATGGACCACAGGCCACAGTTGGCCCTCAGGTGGTGGTTGAGTTGTTCATATTATCTTTGTTCTTGTTCTGCGTACTGTTTGCTTTAATGAAAAATACGTTCTTGCTGTGTAGTGGTTGGCAGAGTCAGCCATTCTGGTTCACTGGTTTGCTGTTTCAAAATATTAGAATATTGTGGAAAAATCCAGTTAGCAAAGGTTCCTTTCTCTCATTCTGGTCCAGTTCAACAACAGCAGACATGGGAAGACTGCTGACCTCACAGATGTCCATCACTGACGTCCTCCATGAGGAGGGTAAGCCACAGAAGGTCAAAGGTAAAAGGACAAAGGGGACGTCACAGTAACATCACAGCCAGGGTTTCTCCTGCAGAAAAGCTTTCTGAGGGTTCCTGTAAGGTTAGTCCATGAGTGTAAGAACGTCACTCTTTCAGGGCCGCCTAGCTTTGAAGCAGTTTCACACCACCATGAGTCTTCCTGAAGCCTCTCTGTTACATCCATCCTCCAGCATGGAGCCGGCTGTGGTTTCATCGCCTTCCTTCCTACATCAACACCACTTATCTTCATTTTGTAAGTCCATCACAGTGCTGGGACATATCTCTAAGCCTGCAGAGCGGCGGCGGATCCACCCAGCAGCGAGTGAGAAAGGGGAGGAGTGTCGCTGTGTTTGCCAGGAGTCAAAGCAGAGAAAACAGAAGAAGAGTGTCATCATTAATCGTGCAGTGAGTGGAGAAGGAAGAGGGGCTTTTATAACCCATACCATCAGGCTGCACACTCATATAGCACTCTCTGGCCTCGCCGCTTTCATTCCATTCTCTTTGAAATTGATTTAAATGGTGCTGTAACTGGAAGCCGTCTGCGGTTAGGAAGTGAAGTCTGTGTGAACCATGATGTGAGGTCAGAGAGGTGAACCTGCACCACCTCACTGGGGCTCTGAATATGAAATATGATCATGCTTTGATAAACTATACTGACCCATAAATCCAAATCAAACCTCTTAGACTTTAAAGACCCTGTAAAGTGAAATCCAGAGATTTTGTCTTAACACTCTAGAAATGTGTGAATCTGGTTGCTGTAAACATGGGAAAACTCTGAGATCTACATGAGACTGAATTCTGGATTCAGGCCATTTCATCTCTTTCCTGGCTGGGATTCATGTGGGCGGGGCCAGTAGGAAGGAAACAGGGAGCAGGGACTCCTGGTTCATTTTGTGCAAAGGAATTCAGTCTTGTACTCTTGGACCGTTCTATAATGTTCATGTTTCATTGCAAAGTTATAGTTCTGCATGTTTTGTTTATTGGTTCATGTTTTTAGGGGAAAATATTTTTCCAAGAATGACACCATGAGTGAGGGGGTTAATGCTGCAGACTACCTGTGTCCTGAGTGGGCGTGGTTTCAGCTCATTCAACAGACACGCCCACACCATCCTGGAGCAGATTTTATTGCCTCATTTTTACAAAATTTTTAATGAATTTTTAGTTCAATTTTATAAACTTAGAGATGTTTTATTTGACTGAAATTTGATCTGGAGGTTCAGAACACTGTGGCCTGTCATACAACAAACCTAAATACAGATTTATTTTCACTTTACAGGGTCTTTAACAGGATTGCCACGGTCATCAGACTAGTGTGTTAAACAAAAGGCTGGCTAATGGCTTCCAGCACAAACTACTATTCTAGATGGACTGGTATTTTAGAAATCCCAGAAAAGCCCAACGAGATGCTCTTCTTATCTCTGCAGGTGAGATAATGAGTCAGCACTGAGAGCTGAAACCAGGAGTATATGTATGCTTGCCACACCTGGCCACAATCAGGAGCAATCAGCTCTCACACACCTGGCTAGGCCACACCTGGCCACAGTCAGGAGCAATCAGCTCTCACACACCTGGCCACAGTCAGGAGCAATCAGCTCTCACACACCTGGCTAGGCCACACCTGGCCACAGTCAGGAGCAATCAGCTCTCACACACCTGGCTAGGCCACACCTGGCCACAGTCAGGAGCAATCAGCTCTCACACACCTGGCTAGGCCACACCTGGCCACAATCAGGAGCAATCAATTCTCACACACCTGGCTAGGCCACACCTGGCCACAATCAGGAGCAATCAATTCTCACACACCTGGCACTGCACTGATTGTTCACAGTAGCTTTTTCTCAAAGTCCAGGATCCTTCCTCTGTGGGAAGGATCCTCCTGAGTCAGCACCCTTGGACGGAAGGCCAGAGTCCTCCCTGGCAATTGTTGAACACAAATTTGGAACAGACTAGTGAGTGTGCGTGATTATGTCATTGGAGGGGTCATGCCCTTAAACACAGTGGCGGCAGAAATTTAAAATGGGAGGGGCACTAACAGCAACTTTCACAAGTCTTACCCAGCACTGTCTAATAAGCTTTAACATCATCATATAATCAGAATATATATAAAGATATGTTCATATTATCACGTTGATCATTTAATAGAATCATTTAAAAGAGTTATATAATATGATCATATTATATGGCCCCACTTTTACCCGTCCAGCTTTACTTTGATGATGATGACTACATATTTATGGTGGAAATGGGACATTTAAAAGTGTATTGAACGTGTGAGGACCTGGCTTCCTCCTGATATTACGCGATTTATTTGTTTTCTAAGAGAAGGAACAGAATGCTCATTGGACTGTGGAAAATTCCTGCTAGCAGAGGATGCACATGTGTATCCTTGGGAATTCGCTGTTTAAAGGATTCAGTTGTTGGAAAAATCAGAGTGACTCTGTGACTGTTGAGTGGTCATCAGAGTGACTCTGTGACTGTTGAGTGGTCATCAGAGTGACTCTGTGACTGTTGAGTGGTCATCAGAGTGACTCTGTGACTGTTGAGTGGTCATCAGTCAGACTCTGTGACTGTTGAGTGGTCATCAGAGTGACTCTGTGACTGTTGAGTGGTCATCAGAGTGACTCTGTGACTGTTGAGTGGTCATCAGAGTGACTCTGTGACTGTTGAGTGGTCATCAGAGTGACTGTGACTGTTGAGTGGTCATCAGAGTGACTCTGTGACTGTTGAGTGGTCATCAGAGTGACTCTGTGACTGTTGAGTGGTCATCAGTCAGACTCTGTGACTGTTGAGTGGTCATCAGTCAGACTCTGTGACTGTTGAGTGGTCATCAGTCAGACTCTGTGACTGTTGAGTGGTCATCAGTCAGACTCTGTGACTGTTGAGTGGTCATCAGAGTGACTCTGTGACTGTTGAGTGGTCATCAGAGTGACTCTGTGACTGTTGAGTGGTCATCAGTCAGACTCTGTGACTGTTGAGTGGTCATCAGAGTGACTCTGTGACTGTTGAGTGGTCATCAGAGTGACTCTGTGACTGTTGAGTGGTCATCAGTCAGACTCTGTGACTGTTGAGTGGTCATCAGTCAGACTCTGTGACTGTTGAGTGGTCATCAGTCAGACTCTGTGACTGTTGAGTGGTCATCAGAGTGACTCTGTGACTGTTGAGTGGTCATCAGAGTGACTCTGTGACTGTTGAGTGGTCATCAGAGTGACTCTGTGACTGTTGAGTGGTCATCAGTGTGACTCTGTGACTGTTGAGTGGTCATCAGTCAGACTCTGTGACTGTTGAGTGGTCATCAGAGTGACTCTGTGACTGTTGAGTGGTCATCAGTCAGACTCTGTGACTGTTGAGTGGTCATCAGTCAGACTCTGTGACTGTTGAGTGGTCATCAACTTTGAAATCTCTTTGTAAACCTTTCCAGACTGATAGATGTCAGTGACTGTTGATATGTTGCTTTTTGAGATCTTTTAGCCTACTTCACACTCAGAAAGGTTCTAGTTAAGGGGTTTCTGGATCTATCAGGTCTGGGTGTGGATAGTAAAGCTGAACTCAGTTTTCCAAATATGTGGTTATTACAGTTAATTCAGAAGTTAACAACTGGGAGCAAATACTTTTCCACACATGACCAGGGAGGTTTTTACTCATTAGTATTACAGGCACTAATTGTTTTAATATCTTGAAATCTGAAATTTTAAGAGTTGGTTATCATTCCTATGGCATGAGTGCGCACAGGACCGATGGCATTATAAAATATTAGCTGTGGACTGACAGATGTTCAAACATGCTCTGTACTAATTAGCTGACCCTGCAGAGATAGTTACTGTTGCTGTAACTCAAACATGGGAGCACTGAAGAGACTTGTTGCCCTGGTGGCTCATCTGCGATGATTTAAACCTTTGGTTGTTGATTTGTGATTGCAGAGTCTTTCCAGTCATTACATCAGATCTCTGCAGTTTGGCTGAAGAAGACACTGAAGGTCCCTCATTCATCACGGCAGAAGTACAGAGACAATAAAACCAACCAGCATGTCTGACTGACAGACAGTCTGCCTTTTTATACGTCTGAACTGCTGCTGAACAGGAAACTGATCTGAACTAGTCTAAAGGATAAATTATTACATGCTTTTCATTGATGGGGGTGAGTTTGAGGAAAGTCTGAAGATCTTCTCTGGTTTCCTCTCTAGCATCTTTATTTCCTCTCTGCTCCGTTCCATTTCCTGCTCACAATGATCCGAACTCTAGAGTATAAACTATTCTGGAGTTCAGATGAAGGGCACAGGGATCCCCTGCCCCCAAAACAGATGGTCTGACAAAGGCTTTAGATGGTTTGTGTTTGATGTGGAAATGTAGGGTTAGTTACATCCTATAGTCGTTTGTATATCGTCCTGTTGACTGGTGGTGAGCCCGTTCAGGGAGTCAGTGTGGAATATCTTCATTTGTTTGAGCTAGGCGATGGTCTTTACACTGGTTCAGCCGTCGCTTCACAGCGAAGTATTTCCTGGTTGCAGTCCTGGTCAGGCAGGGCCTCTATGGCCTCTGTTGTTTCATGTTCTCTCTCTGCAAGCATGAGTTCTCTGGGTTCTCTGGGATCCCCCTACAGTCCATAGACTTGCTTGTGAGGTCAATAGTTTTATTAGAGGATAATTTCCTGCAGGGCTTCACAGAGGTGCAGGGGTTAGTGCTGTTACCTCACAGCAAGAAGGTTCCTGGATCGCTTCCTGGTCAGTGCCTTTCTGTGTGGAGTTTGCATGTTCTCCCTGTGCATGTTTGGGTTCTGTCCAGGCTTCCTCCCACCACCAAAGACATGCTCGTTAGGTTAATTGGTGATTATAATGCTGGCCTTCCACCAGAGGACTTTACTAAAACTATTAAAGACTTTAAACAGACTGAACTCTCAGACCCTCTCACATCTAAAGACAATCTGTCAGCAAGCTGCTGAGTTTTTAGTCTCAGACTGAGATTCTGAAAGGGCTGTGGGTCGCTAACTACAGGACTAGAATAGACTTCTTCTGAGATTATTTTCCAACATGCATCTGGTGAAAATTCACTACAACAATTTTTGATCAGAGAACAAGTTGTAGAAGGAGATGGAGAACACATCCGAATTAATATCTACGGTGGCTGGTAAGGGTCAATGGCCTGCAAAAGCCAGACACATTCCAACTTAAACAAAACCACTTCAATAAGAGGAGCGCTTCGACTTTAAAGACTCAATCAAAAGTCCAAAGGAACATCAGGGGGGAAACGTGGCGCTACTGACAAAATGCTCTCCAAGAATCAAAAACAAACTCATGAATGGCAAACGCACTTCTAAAACAGAAGCGATTCCACACTCAAAACCATCCTAATCCAAAACGCTCTTCAAAACCAGAAACTTCAAAAAGCGCCCGGCCTCCAGGGGGTGCTCTAGGGGGATCAGTGAGGGGGAGAGACAGACAGATGGACGAGAGATCGAGCCAAGAACGGACTTGTGATTGTGTTTGGAAAGTCATTAGGCAGTAATAATAGTCCTTACCAGTATGTCGTTACATCGGGGGGGGATGGGGGAGAATAAATATTCTACCACCATTACTATTTTTATTTTAGTCCCTTCCTCTTTTAGTTCCATTAAACTATTAGAAAAACTAATAATAAAATCCAAGAAAACGGCTGATAGTGCTGACGTTAGCCAAAGAGAATGGAGGTCTAGGGCTACCTAACCTTAAAGGTCATTACTGGGCAGCCCAGCTGCAGGAAGTGGTGGCGAGGGACTAACCCTAACCCAGGAGAATGGATGGGTCTCTGCTAAGGGATATCTCCGTCTGCACTCCCATTTCTTAGTTTGAAATCTCAGAATAAAATTAAAATTGACAATTTATGGACCAATCACATGCTGAAAGTTTGGACTTTAATCCAAAAACAATTAAAAGGAACTGTAGCCCTGTCACGGGCCAGGGCCATCGTTAGGAAAGTAGAATTTCTACCAGCCACGTCTGACGGGGCTTATGAAAGGTGGATTTTCATAAATCAGCTTCTTGATGGGCATATATTTAAATCTTTCTGGATTTATATTGATTTTTGGAGATTAGATGCTCTGTTATGAAAAATGTTGAAAAATATTAGGAAAGAACCTACAAATATGCCACTGATCAACACAAAAACAAAAATCTCATAAATGCATGAAGCTCATGTTAGAAATATCAGAGAAGACAGCAACTGGAACTACAAACAATCGTAGATGATGAATCCTGGGAAAACATTCGTTTCAAAGGTCATAAAGGTGTTAGAAGCCAGCTCTAGAAAAAATTGGACTGGAAGGTTCTTCAGAACACCATTAACAACTTTGGTCTCCAAAAGCAACCCCAGTAATAACTGCTGGAGGAACTGGTTGGCGACCATACTCAGATCTTCTGGGACAGCCCAGAAATACAAACATTTCGGAGAAACATCAAAGAAGAATTGGAAAAATGTTGTCAGCTGATCTCCCAATGGACTCTTTGCTGTTTGTGTTTCCTAACCACCAGTTTAGCAGAGATCGCTGTTAGATATTACATGTTTTGCTGATGTTTGGAGGGAAAATAATTGTTAATTGAAGCCTGACCCTCCCATGATTGACCAGTGGCTGCAGAAGGTGAAGCATGTTTACATGACTGCCCAGTTGGAGCTAAAACTGCCCCTCTTTCTGAGACGATGGACACCAGGTTACTGAGTATCTTGGTCAAAATGCTCGCCCCTTATCAGTCACATTTTATTTGAAAAGTTAACGTTATTATTTGGTGTGTTATGTGTGTTTTCTTCTTTTATTAACTTTGGAAGCTAGTTCCCTCTGTGAAGAACATTTGTCCTCTATCTTCAGTGTTATTGATAGATGAGGAATGAAGCCCAATCTGAAGATGTTTTTATTTTCCTTTGTGATGTGAAATGACTGTTAATACACAAATAAAGGCAACATAGTTTAAAAAAACCCAGCTTTGAGTATCTCATCTTTCTGCAGATCTTTCACTGTGGTATTCCTGCAGGTGCATCATCGTGTCCCCTGACTATCAGGCGGTAAAATAAACCTCTGGGTTCCTCCTTATCTGAGCTAAAATGAAGTCAAATCATTCTGGATGTCCTCTCCACTGCTCTACTTAAATCCCCGCGTCTTCTCCCATTGTTACGTCTCTGTTACGCTCGCCTCTGTCTCTCCTCTGGTCTGATTTCCTGGATGAAGAAGCAGCAGCTGATGAAACCGGGCGCTCGGCCACAAGCGGTTTGGAGCAGCTGATTTGATTTTGACTGTCAGAGTAGTGAACGGTAAAGGAGCTGCCTTCTGAGCCCAATAAAAGTGGGTGAGGGGAGGGAGGAGGTCAACACAACAGCGCTCATAAACCGTCGGTACACCGTCAGTTATGAGTGTGGTCGGAAGGAAGTGGTGCAGAGGGGGCGGGGCTACAGCGTGCAAGTAAACAGGGGTGTTTCCTGAACATTAAAGTATGGACGAGTCCCAGGAGAGGAAGGGTGAAAGTTAGAATTGGACGCTTGAGATGAAGGTAGATGGTGATTTAAGGCTGAGGTGCAAAGAAAACAGTTTTGACGTCTGACTGCTCTGCACGCCGGCTTTAGAGCTGCTGTTAACACGCCGGCCCTGTGGAGCCTGATGACAGCAGCTTTAAATATTAACAGCTGCAGGTTGTATTTCACTCAGGAGCATACTGACTCACTCAACCAAAGAAAAAAGATGCTCAACAAATGGATTTGTTTCTCTTAATAAAGGAGGAATAAATCTCCAGCTTTAAAAATACCTGCCTACATGTGGATGAGGCCTGAGAGGATGGCAGGGAGGGAAAGGGACGAGACTTAGTTCACTAAATAACCATCCCAGAAATATCTTCAGAATAAAAGAACACAGGGGCCGTGAAAATATCAAGCTTTTACTTTCAAAAGTTCCCTGAAAGACTGATGGTTTCTACGTTTCATTGGGTCTGTTGATAGACTTATGAGGATGCTTACAGAGTGCCATCTCTCCATCTTTAGCTCACAGAGCTCTGGGCTCTCTAGCATGAACAGAGGTTCTCTGTCTCCACAGTAAACTAGGCTCATAGTTCATTCATGGATGACACATCAACCCGTTCACCCTTTATCTAAATCTGAGCACGCTCAGACGCCTGGTTATCACTCTGTCTGAAGGAGACCAGCTGTCCCTCCACCACACATCACACATATCCTAGAGAACACAGCAAAATATAGTCAGAGGTAGTCTTTCTGAGTGTAGTATTTATCACCAGCCAGAGTCTGAGTAAAAACACAGTAAAATTTTAACCACGCCCACTTAAGTTTAAAAAGTCACATATTATGGAAAAACACACTTTTCTGGCTTTTCATTTTGTCATCATGTCCACATGGGCTTACATCACACCAAGAATTTAACCAAACCAGGGTCAGGGTTAGGGTTAGCATGAACAGAAAAGGAGGATGGAGACAAATGAAAGATGAACTGATGAGTTAAATAAACCAGTGGTTCTCAAATAGGGGTAGGCGTCCCCCTGAGGGTACGTGAAGGCACTCCAGAGGATACATAAGATTTTACTTTATATGTAGGCTGTTTAACCCTTAAGGGACACCAAAGTCATACGACATTAATATTAATAACTTTTGAACAATAAGTGATAGACACTTACTGGTTTTTCCTGTGAAAGCTGATGGTCTGCCGTTCATTTGCTACCTTGGACGTCTGTGTAGCCCTAAAGGACATCATTCTAATGAGCCTGGAACTTCG
This sequence comes from Cheilinus undulatus, assembly GCF_018320785.1. Taxonomy (NCBI): domain Eukaryota; kingdom Metazoa; phylum Chordata; class Actinopteri; order Labriformes; family Labridae; genus Cheilinus; species Cheilinus undulatus. The sequence goes on along the minus strand of NC_054878.1, from coordinate 49,208,343 downwards.
GTGACTTTTCAGGGTCTTCTGCAGGTGCCGCCATCTTTGTTTTGGACAGTGAGGTCATTTTGTCATGTAATGCATTTTGGGAGGGTTTTAGACCAATCAGAAGGGGGTGCTTCTTTCACGTCATGCTGTCTGTAACTGCGCCTGCCCAGACACTTACGTTTGGAGACGGACAACAGAGCAGATAGAGCGATACAGAGAAAGAAGAAGGCCTTTAATGATGGCAAACCGAAGAAATACGAACAGGGAGCAAGCCCTGGAGTATCTGTCACTGCCAAAAAACACAGAGACATTTTTTGTATATATGTACATATCTTCAAAACCTTTGGTCACAGGATGTTACTTTTTTCACTTTTTTGTCCCCAAGACATGGAAGAATGAGTGTAAAGAAAAGGTTTAGTCACTAATGTCCACTATGTTTTCAATAAAAATCCTTGATTTTCAAATTCTGCTTTGTTTTTTCTTTTGTATTTAAAGTCCTATAACTTTTTTTATTATTGAAATGGCATTATTACAGCACTCATATTCTTAAAGCTCAGGTTGTCCTTAAAAAGGATGTTTAAACTTTGACCGTGCACCATATGGTTGATGTTTTACAAGCCTTTAAAGACAAAAGGTCCAGGTGAGAGAAATTTGTCAAAAAATAGCTCAGGCCCCAGAGGGTTAAGAAAAATAGCACAGTCACATGATTAATAAGTATATTATGTACATTGTCTGTCATCTGTCCTCTGAGAAATAGTAAGATATAGAGGAACACATGACAAAAAGGAGGTTTCCCCCTCATGCATCATTCATACAAACCTAACCCTAACTCATTCACATAACCCTAACTCATTCACACAGACCTAACTCATTCACATAGACCTAACTCATTCACATAACCCTAACTCATTCACACAGACCTAACTCATTCACATAGACCTAACTCATTCACATAACCCTAACTCATTCACATAGACCTAACTCATTCACATAGACCTAACTCATTCACATAACCCTAACTCATTCACATAGACCTAACTCATTCACATAGACCTAACTCATTCACATAGACCTAACTCATTCACATAACCCTAACTCATTCACATAGACCTAACTCATTCACATAACCCTAACTCATTCACATAACCCTAACTCATTCACATAACCCTAACTCATTCACATAGACCTAACTCATTCACATAGACCTAACTCATTCACATAACCCTAACTCATTCACATAGACCTAACTCATTCACATAACCCTAACTCATTCACATAACCCTAACTCATTCACATAGACCTAACTCATTCACATAACCCTAACTCATTTACATAGACCTAACTTATTCACATAACCCTAACTCATTCACATAACCCTAACTCATTCACATAAACCTAACTTATTCACATAACCCTAACTCATTCACATAAACCTAACTTATTCACATAACCCTAACTCATTCACATAAACCTAACTCATTCACATAAACCTAACTCATTCACATAGACCTCATTCACATAAACCTACCCCTAACTCATTCACATAGACCTAACTCATTCACATAACCCTAACTCATTCACATAAACCTAACTCATTCACATAAACCTAACTCATTCACATAGACCTAACTCATTCACATAAACCTACCCCTAACTCATTCACATAAACCTAACTCATTCACATAGACCTAACTCATTCACATAGACCTAACTCATTCACATAACCCTAACTCATTCACATAGACCTAACTCATTCACATAACCCTAACTCATTCACATAGACCTAACTCATTCACATAAACCTACCCCTAACTCATTCACATAACCCTAACTCATTCACATAACCCTAACTCATTCACATAGACCTAACTCATTCACATAGACCTAACCCATTCACATAACCCTAACTCATTCACATAGACCTAACTCATTCACATAGACCTAACTCATTCACATAACCCTAACTCATTCACATAGACCTAACTCATTCACATAGACCTAACTCATTCACATAGACCTAACTCATTCACATAGACCTAACTCATTCACATAACCCTAACTCATTCACATAGACCTAACTCATTCACATAGACCTAACTCATTCACATAACCCTAACTCATTCACATAGACCTAACTCATTCACATAGACCTAACTCATTCACATAGACCTAACTCATTCACATAACCCTAACTCATTCACATAGACCTAACTCATTCACATAACCCTAACTCATTCACATAGACCTAACTCATTCACATAGACCTACCCCTAACTCATTCACATAGACCTAACTTATTCAGATATGTAACAAGTGTTGGCATATTATCATGTAATAATAATGTATCAGATGTAATAACTGGTAAGTATTGTAGGCTAGAAACAGAAGACTAAGAAGGTCTGCTGGAGGGCAGGGACCAGTAAAGAAAGACCAGTAACCAGGGTATTGAGTTTATGGTGGTGTATTATACAGATTACAGTGCAAATGGGTTCCCAGTATTTACAGTGCTGTAGGTTGATAATACTGGTTCAAAGAGTGTAACAACTCAATTAACAAAGGTTCAAAAGTTCAATCCACACGCAAAAACCTAACCCTCCACAGGCACGAAGCAACGCACCACAAACTAGTCCGTTATGTTTATTGTTTGAGGTGGATTGTCTGAGAGCGCGCGAAGATCTCCGAGGAGCTGTAGGTAGAGTGGATGTGTAGCTTCGAGTTGGAGGGAGAATAAAAAGACAGGCAGCACAGCCTCCTACCAGACCATGGATGGATGCAGACAGAACAGGGAACGGGGTCAGCTCCAGGCCGGTTTCACTAGCTCACCATCAACTTTAACCCTTCATAGGACACCTGGCCTGCACACATTAACAGGACCATTTAGAACCTCAGAAACATTTCTGTTTCCATTCATGTGTACACATTACATTGTAATTACATGACATGCTAAATGCTAAGCTAGCATTAGCATAGCTGCAAACATCATAAAATTTACATTAGACTACAGAAAATGCTTATGCAATACAATTGACCACATGTTAGCATTTAGCATTAGCATGCTAGTTAGCATTAGCACGATCAAATTTAAACAACAAAATCATACACAGAATACAAAGACAGATTAATTAAACAACATGTTAGCATTAACATGTAGCATTGTGGCTAATGCTAAGGCCATTGCATTCATTTGTGTTCAGACTCACCAGTTCAGTAAAGAACAATGCACAAAACCAGTTCCCCAGTCACAAGATGGTCTGGTCTGGTTCCTGAAGAGGGTTAAATTAACTCTTTAGTTTCAACCAAACTTGAGATGAATTGTGAATTGTTTCAAATTGCTTGGGGGTACCGACCTGTAGCTGTCCCTTGGCTTCCCTCCCACACAACTGAAGGAAAGGAAGTCAGGGCAGCTTAAACATTCCCTCCAAGGTTTGTGATTGGATTAATAAGAACATGTGAACTTGTCAGGTGATGTGCATAAAGGAAGTGTGGAAAACCAGTACCAGGTTGGAATGGAATGGATTGACTGTTTCATTTACTTGAGTTGGCGGGAAAACTAGTACTGGCCTACAGGAAATGGATTTCAACCCTGGGTTACACATAACCCTAACTCATTCACATAACCCTAACTCATTCACATAACCCTAACCCATTCACATAGCCCTAAACCATTCACATAACCCTAACTCATTCACATAACCCTAACCCATTCACATAACCCTAACTCATTCACATAACCCTAACCCATTCACATAACCCTAACTCATTTACATAGACCTAACTTATTCACATAACCCTAACTCATTCACATAACCCTAACTCATTCACATAACCCTAACTCATTCACATAAACCTACCCCTAACTCATTCACATAGACCTAACTTATTCACATAACCCTAACTCATTCACATAAACCTAACTCATTCACATAAACCTAACTCATTCACATAGACCTAACTCATTCACATAAACCTACCCCTAACTCATTCACATAGACCTAACTCATTCACATAACCCTAACTCATTCACATAAACCTAACTCATTCACATAGACCTAACTCATTCACATAAACCTACCCCTAACTCATTCACATAACCCTAACTCATTCACATAACCCTAACTCATTCACATAGACCTAACTCATTCACATAGACCTAACCCATTCACATAACCCTAACTCATTCACATAGACCTAACTCATTCACATAACCCTAACTCATTCACATAACCCTAACTCATTCACATAGACCTAACTCATTCACATAACCCTAACTCATTCACATAGACCTAACTCATTCACATAGACCTAACTCATTCACATAGACCTAACTCATTCACATAACCCTAACTCATTCACATAGACCTAACTCATTCACATAGACCTACCCCTAACTCATTCACATAGACCTAACTTATTCAGATATGTAACAAGTGTTGGCATATTATCATGTAATAATAATGTATCAGATGTAATAACTGGTAAGTATTGTAGGCTAGAAACAGAAGACTAAGAAGGTCTGCTGGAGGGCAGGGACCAGTAAAGAAAGACCAGTAACCAGGGTATTGAGTTTATGGTGGTGTATTATACAGATTACAGTGCAAATGGGTTCCCAGTATTTACAGTGCTGTAGGTTGATAATACTGGTTCAAAGAGTGTAACAACTCAATTAACAAAGGTTCAAAAGTTCAATCCACACGCAAAAACCTAACCCTCCACAGGCACGAAGCAACGCACCACAAACTAGTCCGTTATGTTTATTGTTTGAGGTGGATTGTCTGAGAGCGCGCGAAGATCTCCGAGGAGCTGTAGGTAGAGTGGATGTGTAGCCGAGTTGGAGGGAGAATAAAAGACAGGCAGCACAGCCTCCTACCAGACCATGGATGGATGCAGACAGAACAGGGAGCAGGGTCAGCTCAGGCCGGTTTCACTAGCTCACCATCAACTTTAACCCTTCATAGGACACCTGGCCTGCACACATTAACAGGACCATTTAGAACCTCAGAAACATTTCTGTTTCCATTCATGTGTACACATTACATTGTAATTACATGACATGCTAAATGCTAAGCTAGCATTAGCATAGCTGCAAACATCATAAAATTTACATTAGACTACAGAAAATGCTTATGCAATACAATTGACCACATGTTAGCATTTAGCATTAGCATGCTAGTTAGCATTAGCACGATCAAATTTAAACAACAAAATCATACACAGAATACAAAGACAGATTAATTAAACAACATGTTAGCATTAACATGTAGCATTGTGGCTAATGCTAAGGCCATTGCATTCATTTGTGTTCAGACTCACCAGTTCAGTAAAGAACAATGCACAAAACCAGTTCCCCAGTCACAAGATGGTCTGGTCTGGTTCCTGAAGAGGGTTAAATTAACTCTTTAGTTTCAACCAAACTTGAGATGAATTGTGAATTGTTTCAAATTGCTTGGGGGTACCGACCTGTAGCTGTCCCTTGGCTTCCCTCCCACACAACTGAAGGAAAGGAAGTCAGGGCAGCTTAAACATTCCCTCCAAGGTTTGTGATTGGATTAATAAGAACATGTGAACTTGTCAGGTGATGTGCATAAAGGAAGTGTGGAAAACCAGTACCAGGTTGGAATGGAATGGATTGACTGTTTCATTTACTTGAGTTGGCGGGAAAACTAGTACTGGCCTACAGGAAATGGATTTCAACCCTGGGTTACACATAACCCTAACTCATTCACATAACCCTAACTCATTCACATAACCCTAACCCATTCACATAGCCCTAAACCATTCACATAACCCTAACTCATTCACATAACCCTAACCCATTCACATAACCCTAACTCATTCACATAACCCTAACCCATTCACATAAACCTAACTCATTCACATAGACCTAACTCATTCACATAACCCTGACCCATTCACATAACCCTAACTCATTCACATAGACCTAACTCATTCACATAACCCTAACTCATTCACATAACCCTAACTCATTCACATAACCCTAACCCATTCACATAACCCTAACTCATTTACATAACCCTAACTCATTCACATAAACCTAACTCATTCACATAAACCTAACTCATTCACATAGACCTAACTCATTCACATAACCCTAACTCATTCACATAACCCTAACTCATTCACATAACCCTAACTCATTTACATAGACCTAACTTATTCACATAACCCTAACTCATTCACATAACCCTAACTCATTCACATAAACCTACCCCTAACTCATTCACATAGACCTAACTCATTCACATAACCCTAACTCATTCACATAGACCTCACTCATTCACATAACCCTAACCCATTCACATAACCCTAACTCATTCACATAACCCTAACTCATTCACATAGACCTAACTCATTCACATAACCCTAACCCATTCACATAACCCTAACTCATTCACATAACCCTAACTCATTCACATAACCCTAACTCATTCACATAGACCTACCCCTAACTCATTCACATAACCCTAACTCATTCACATAAACCTAACTCATTCACATAACCCTAACTCATTCACATAGACCTAACTCATTCACATAACCCTGACCCATTCACATAACCCTAACTCATTCACATAGACCTAACTCATTCACATAACCCTAACTCATTCACATAACCCTAACTCATTCACATAACCCTAACCCATTCACATAAACCTAACTCATTCACATAGACCTAACTCATTCACATAACCCTGACCCATTCACATAACCCTAACTCATTCACATATACCTAACTCATTCACATAACCCTAACTCATTCACATAACCCTAACTCATTCACATAACCCTAACTCATTTACATAGACCTAACTCATTCACATAACCCTAACTCATTCACATAACCCTAACTCATTCACATAAACCTACCCCTAACTCATTCACATAGACCTAACTCATTCACATAACCCTAACTCATTCACATAGACCTAACTCATTCACATAACCCTAACCCATTCACATAACCCTAACTCATTCACATAACCCTAACTCATTCACATAGACCTAACTCATTCACATAACCCTAACCCATTCACATAACCCTAACTCATTCACATAACCCTAACTCATTCACATAGACCTAACTCATTCACATAACCCTAACTCATTCACATAACCCTAACTCATTCACATAGACCTAACTCATTCACATAGACCTAACTCATTCACATAACCCTAACTCATTCACATAAACCTAACTCATTCACATAACCCTAACTCATTCACATAACCCTAACTCATTCACATAACCCTAACTCATTCACATAACCCTAACTCATTCACATAGACCTAACTCATTCACATAACCCTAACTCATTCACATAGACCTAACTCATCCTAACTCATTCACATAACCCTAACTCATTCACATAAACCTACCCCTAACTCATTCACATAGACCTAACTCATTCACATAACCCTAACTCATTCACATAGACCTACCCCTAACTCATTCACATAACCCTAACTCATTCACATAGACCTAACTCATTCACATAACCCTAACTCATTCACATAGACCTAACTCATTCACATAACCCTAACTCATTCACATAACCCTAACCCATTCACATAACCCTAACTCATTCACATAAACCCTAACTCATTCACATAACCCTAACTCATTCACATAACCCTAACTCATTCACATAAACCTACCCCTAACTCATTCACATAGACCTAACTCATTCACATAACCCTAACTCATTCACATACACCTAACTCATTCACATAGACCTAACTCATTCACATAGACCTAACTCATTCACATAAACCTAACTCATTCACATAACCCTAACTCATTCACATAACCCTAACTCATTCACATAGACCTAACTCATTCACATAGACCTAACCCATTCACATAACCCTAACTCATTCACATAACCCTAACCCATTCACATAACCCTAACTCATTCACATAAACCTACCCCTAACTCATTCACATAACCCTAACTCATTCACATAACCCTAACTCATTCACATAAACCTAACTCATTCACATAAACCTACCCCTAACTCATTCACATAAACCTAACTCATTCACATAAACCTAACTCATTCACATAGACCTAACTCATTCACATAGACCTAACTCATTCACATAGACCTAACTCATTCACATAAACCTACCCCTAACTCATTCACATAGACCTACCCCATTCACATAGACCTAACTCATTCACATAGAACTAACTCATTCACATAAACCTAACTCATTCACATAAACCTAACTCATTCACATAACCCTAACTCATTCACATAGACCTAACTCATTCACATAACCCTAACTCATTCACATAACCCTAACTCATTCACATAACCCTAACTCATTCACATAGACCTAACTCATTCACATAACCCTAACTCATTCACATAGACCTAACTCATTCACATAGACCTAACTCATTCACATAACCCTAACTCATTCACATAACCCTAACTCATTCACATAAACCTACCCCTAACTCATTCACATAGACCTAACTCATTCACATAACCCTAACTCATTCACATAACCCTAAGTCATTCACATAGACCTACCCCTAACTCATTCACATAACCCTAACTCATTCACATAGACCTAACTCATTCACATAACCCTAACCCATTCACATAACCCTAACTCATTCACATAACCCTAACTCATTCACATAGACCTAACTCATTCACATAGACCTAACTCATTCACATAACCCTAACCCATTCACATAACCCTAACTCATTCACATAACCCTAACTCATTCACATAACCCTAACTCATTCACATAAACCTACCCCTAACTCATTCACATAGACCTAACTCATTCACATAACCCTAACTCATTCACATAACCCTAACTCATTCACATAGACCTACCCCTAACTCATTCACATAACCCTAACTCATTCACATAACCCTAACTCATTCACATAACCCTAACTCATTCACATAGACCTAACTCATTCACATAGACCTAACTCATTCACATAACCCTAACCCATTCACATAACCCTAACTCATTCACATAGACCTAACTCATTCACATAACCCTAACTCATTCACATAACCCTAAGTCATTCACATAGACCTACCCCTAACTCATTCACATAACCCTAACTCATTCACATAACCCTAACTCATTCACATAACCCTAACTCATTCACATAAACCTACCCCTAACTCATTCACATAGACCTAACTCATTCACATAACCCTAACTCATTCACATAACCCTAACTCATTCACATAGACCTACCCCTAACTCATTCACATAACCCTAACTCATTCACATAAACCTAACTCATTCACATAACCCTAACTCATTCACATAGACCTAACTCATTCACATAACCCTGACCCATTCACATAACCCTAACTCATTCACATAGACCTAACTCATTCACATAACTCATTCACATAACCCTTACACATTCACATAACACTAACACATTAACATAAACCTAACTCATTCACATAGACCTAACTCATTCACATAACCCTGACCCATTCACATAACCCTAACTCATTCACATAGACCTAACTCATTCACATAACCCTAACTCATTCACATAACCCTAACTCATTCACATAACCCTAACTCATTTACATAGACCTAACTTATTCACATAACCCTAACTCATTCACATAACCCTAACTCATTCACATAAACCTACCCCTAACTCATTCACATAGACCTAACTCATTCACATAACCCTAACTCATTCACATAGACCTAACTCATTCACATAACCCTAACCCATTCACATAACCCTAACTCATTCACATAACCCTAACTCATTCACATAAACCTACCCCTAACTCATTCACATAGACCTAACTCATTCACATAACCCTAACTCATTCACATAACCCTAACTCATTCACATAGACCTACCCCTAACTCATTCACATAACCCTAACTCATTCACATAAACCTAACTCATTCACATAACCCTAACTCATTCACATAGACCTAACTCATTCACATAACCCTAACCCATTCACATAACCCTAACTCATTCACATAACCCTAACTCATTCACATAAACCTACCCCTAACTCATTCACATAGACCTAACTCATTCACATAACCCTAACTCATTCACATAGACCTACCCCTAACTCATTCACATAACCCTAACTCATTCACATAGACCTAACTCATTCACATAACCCTAACCCATTCACATAACCCTAACTCATTCACATAAACCCTAACTCATTCACATAACCCTAACTCATTCACATAAACCTAACTCATTCACATAGACCTAACTCATTCACATAACCCTAACTCATTCACATAGACCTAACTCATTCACATAGACCTAACTCATTCACATAACCCTAACTCATTCACATAACCCTAACTCATTCACATAGACCTACCCCTAACTCATTCACATAACCCTAACTCATTCACATAGACCTAACTCATTCACATAACCCTAACTCATTCACATAAACCTACCCCTAACTCATTCACATAGACCTAACTCATTCACATAACCCTAACTCATTCACATAGACCTACCCCTAACTCATTCACATAACACTAACTCATTCACATAAACATAACCAATTCACATAAACCCTAACTCATTCACATAACCCTAACTCATTCACATAACCCTAACTCATTCACATAAACCTACCCCTAACTCATTCACATAGACCTAACTCATTCACATAACCCTAACTCATTCACATAACCCTAACCCATTCACATAACCCTAACTCATTCACATAAACCTACCCCTAACTCATTCACATAACCCTAACTCATTCACATAACCCTAACTCATTCACATAAACCTAACTCATTCACATAACCCTAACTCATTCACATAACCCTAACTCATTCACATAGACCTAACTCATTCACATAACCCTAACTCATTCACATAGACCTAACTCATTCACATAGACCTAACCCATTCACATAACCCTAACTCATTCACATAACCCTAACCCATTCACATAACCCTAACTCATTCACATAAACCTACCCCTAACTCATTCACATAACCCTAACTCATTCACATAACCCTAACTCATTCACATAGACCTAACTCAGATTACATTAAACAACTCATTCACATAACCCTAACTCATTCACATAAACCTACCCCTAACTCATTGCACATTTGTGTTCAGACTCTAACTCATTCACATAAAGAACTCATTCACATAACCCTAACTCATTCACAAGATGGTCTGGTCTGGTTCCTGAAGAGGGTTCACAGAACCCTAACTCATTCACATAAACCTAACTCATTCACATAACCCTAACTCATTCACATAGACCTAACTCATTCACATAACCCTGACCCATTCACATAACCCTAACTCATTCACATAGACCTAACTCATTCACATAACCCTAACTCATTCACATAACCCTAACTCATTCACATAACCCTAACCCATTCACATAAACCTAACTCATTCACATAGACCTAACTCATTCACATAACCCTGACCCATTCACATAACCCTAACTCATTCACATAGACCTAACTCATTCACATAACCCTAACTCATTCACATAACCCTAACTCATTCACATAACCCTAACTCATTTACATAGACCTAACTTATTCACATAACCCTAACTCATTCACATAACCCTAACTCATTCACATAAACCTACCCCTAACTCATTCACATAGACCTAACTCATTCACATAACCCTAACTCATTCACATAGACCTAACTCATTCACATAACCCTAACCCATTCACATAACCCTAACTCATTCACATAACCCTAACTCATTCACATAGACCTAACTCATTCACATAACCCTAACCCATTCACATAACCCTAACTCATTCACATAACCCTAACTCATTCACATAACCCTAACTCATTCACATAAACCTACCCCTAACTCATTCACATAGACCTAACTCATTCACATAACCCTAACTCATTCACATAACCCTAACTCATTCACATAGACCTACCCCTAACTCATTCACATAACCCTAACTCATTCACATAAACCTAACTCATTCACATAGACCTAACTCATTCACATAACCCTAACTCATTCACATAACCCTAACTCATTCACATAACCCTAACTCATTCACATAACCCTAACTCATTCACATAAACCTACCCCTAACTCATTCACATAGACCTACCCCTAACTCATTCACATAACCCTAACTCATTCACATAGACCTAACTCATTCACATAACCCTAACCCATTCACATAACCCTAACTCATTCACATAACCCTAACTCATTCACATAGACCTAACTCATTCACATAGACCTAACTCATTCACATAACCCTAACCCATTCACATAACCCTAACTCATTCACATAACCCTAACTCATTCACATAGACCTAACTCATTCACATAACCCTAACTCATTCACATAACCCTAAGTCATTCACATAGACCTACCCCTAACTCATTCACATAACCCTAACTCATTCACATAGACCTAACTCATTCACATAACCCTAACTCATTCACATAGACCTAACTCATTCACATAGACCTAACCCATTCACCTAACCCTAACTCATTCACATAACCCTAACTCATTCACATAGACCTAACTCATTCACATAGACCTAACCCATTCACATAACCCTAACCCATTCACATAACCCTAACTCATTCACATAGACCTAACTCATTCACATAGACCTAACCCATTCACATAACCCTAACTCATTCACATAACCCTAACTCATTCACATAACCCTAACTCATTCACATAGACCTACCCCATTCACATAACCCTAACTCATTCACATAAACCTAACCCATTCACATAACCCTAACTCATTCACATAGACCTAACTCATTCACATAGACCTACCTCATTCACATAGACCTAACCCATTCACATAGACCTAACCCATTCACATAACCCTAACTCATTCACATAGACCTAACTCATTCACATAGACCTAACTCATTCACATAACCCTAACCCATTCACATAACCCTAACTCATTCACATAACCCTAACTCATTCACATAAACCTAACTCATTCACATAACCCTAACTCATTCACATAGACCTAACTCATTCACATAACCCTAACTCATTCACATAACCCTAACTCATTCACATAACCCTAACCCATTCACATAACCCTAACTCATTCACATAATCCTAACTCATTCACATAGACCTAACTCATTCACATAACCCTAACCCATTCACATAAACCTAACTCATTCACATAAACCTAACCCATTCACATAACCCTAACTCATTCACATAACCCTAACTCATTCACATAGACCTAACTCATTCACATAGACCTAACCCATTCACATAACCCTAACTCATTCACATAACCCTAACTCATTCACATAACCCTAACCCATTCACATAACCCTAACTCATTCACATAGACCTAACTCATTCACATAACCCTAACCCATTCACATAACCCTAACTCATTCACATAACCCTAACCCATTCACATAACCCTAACTCATTCACATAACCCTAACCCATTCACATAACCCTAACTCATTCACATAACCCTAACCCATTCACATAACCCTAACTCATTCACATAGACCTAACTCATTCACATAACCCTAACCCATTCACATAAACCTAGCCCTAACACAAAGAGAGTTGGAGAAAGAGTACCCCCCCGTTTGACTCTATAAGGTGTTTCAAACCAGTTGGTAAACAGTATTTATATCCACACATGCAGCTGTTTAAATACAGGCTCAGGAGAGCTCTATGGAATAAAACATTCACCCCCTCTAAAGGTCTGAAGTCAAGCAGATCTTGTTATCCAATCAAAAGCTTTTTGGAGGCCAGCATGGTTTACTAAAGTGGCTTTACCGTGAGCAGGTCTGGCTCTACTAATGGTTTTTACAGGCTCAGATTTGTCTAAAGCCATTGTGCTCATCAACAAGATACTGACTCATGTCTAAATACTGAGAGAGCCTGTGGTTGAGTATGCTGGAGTAGAGTGCAAAAACTGTACTAATACAGCTGATGCCTCTTTAACTTTCACTACTATTATTACTATTATTACTATTATTACTATTACCTCTTATCAGGGGGAAGAGCCACTCTGTCATCATTCTAGGGTGACTTTGGTACAGCATTGATGATGGGACTGTACCATGTTGATGGGACTGTACCATGTCGATGGGACTGTACCATGTTGATGGGACTGTACCATGTCGATGGGACTGTACCATGTCGATGGGACTGTACCATGTCGATGGGATTGTACCATGTCGATGGGACTGTACCATGTCGATGGGACTGTACCATGTCGATGGGATTGAACCATGTCGATGGGACTGTACCATGTCGATGGGACTGTACCATGTCGATGGGACTGTACCATGTCGATGGGATTGTACCATGTCGATGGGACTGTACCATGTCGATGGGACTGTACCATGTCGATGGGATTGTACCATGTCGATGGGACTGTACCATGTCGATGGGACTGTACCATGTTGATGGGATCTTCATGAGTAAATAAAACACCTTTTAAAGTAGAAATAACTGAAACATTATTCAGTACATTGAGTGAATTTAACTCCATATAGACTGGGGCCAAATGTTTACTTCTTCAAAAATCGAGTGAAAGTGAACTCATGTAATTTCACTGTGTATCTGAAGTTAATCAACACTTTAATCAAAGCTACACCTGTGCAGGTAGTCCACAGCTGTCAGCACAGTATTCCAGTTGCTTTCAGAGTTCAGCAGATCACTAAAACCAGGACACTGGCACATCCTGGAAAAACTAAAATCTCAGCTGTAAGTGGAACTGTGGACTAATAGAAAAACAGGAGTATGAAAACAAATATCTGGTTAGAATTTGAAACCACAAGGACTGCTGGAAACCTGGGATCACTTATGTAAGGAGGCGCTGGCAGAGGGGGGAGCACTTCTGTGATAATGAAACTCATACCATAAATCACTGACATTTTTTTATTTTTCTTCACTCGTGTAACCACATCTACTCTACTAGGAGGGAGTTTGGAGCAACACTCAAAGCTGCATAGAACCACCGAGGATATTTCAGGAGAGACCTCAGGACAGAGCTTTGTGTAAGGGAACCACTAGACTGTTTAATGACATATGCATCAGAATTTAAAGATCTAGTCGCATTTATATCAGCAGAAATCACATTTAAAGCACAAACTCTTACATTTCTGTGGAATATCCTTTCAGGTTTTGTGTGTGGAGGGTTGGTTATGTTTTATTGTCCTTGCTGTTACAGTTGTTTAAATTCATTTTATTCTTATTAATCTACACTCAGCATCATGACAAGTAAAAACAGAATTTTAGAAATGTTTGCACATTTGTTGAAAAACAAACAAACAAACCTGAAGTATCACGTCTACATAAGTTTTCAGACCCTTTTGCAACAAATGTTATGCAGCTCAGGTTCCTCCATGTCTCTGCTGAGATGTTTCTACACCTTGACTGGAGTCCACCTGTGCTAAATTATCCTGATTGGACATGATTCATGACATGATGAGTCTCCTTCTGGCATGCTCACTCAGTTTGTGAGGACGCTGGCGTGTTTGTCGCCGCTTCACAATCCTAAGAAAACTGTCTGCTTTCGCTTAACATCGATTGTTTCTTGTAGTTCTGCTGTTCCTCTGCTGTTGCTAAACCATCCAATCTAGCTCTGGTTGATATCAGTTAGCTCTAACTTTGTTACAACGAACCTTGTGTTGTCATCAGCCGAAGTACTCACCGCCCCACAGCTGTTAGCGTCCTCCAGCTAACCTCTAGCCTCCTGGCTTAGCTAGCGTCCCACCGGAGCTCTGACTGCTTTTCCCCTTCGAATCTTGAGCTTTCTCTCTTGACCACCTGTGAATCTTCCATCAGGATTTCCCGGCTAGACGCCGGATTAGCTGTTAGCTTGTAGCCGCCGATCAGCTGTTAGCCTCTGTGGGCTAGCGGCTAGCTAGCTAGCAGCAGCCTGCTCCCACTGCTTCCTCTGCAGCTAACATGGTGCTCCTCAAATACTCGCCCCAGCAGCTTCTCAGCCTCCTCTCTCTCTCCACTCCAGCCTGTCTTACAGACATTAAATCCCTCGGCCTTCTGCGTCGTCCTCGTTATATCCACAGAGCACAGAAACTAAAGTTTGTTTACTCCAGCCACGCCGTCCCCACAGTCCAGTCGGACCGGCGCCCCGCCCACTCTCTACGACGTCATCACAACAAACCACACGTACAGCTCAGTAACCTGAGACCTCTCAGATGCACCAACGTCCCTCCCACTCCCCTCTGCTCATCATCTTCAAACATTTCCACCACATTTATGCTGAAAATGCCCGGTCCATAAACAATAAAGCCCATCCCATCCATGACATCATCACAGACAGGAAAGTAGACTTCTTCTGTCTGACTGAAACCTGGCAAAGCCCAGACGACTACTCCACACTAAACCAAGCAACCCCACCTGGCTATGTGTTTATCCAAAAACCTGGCACCACTGGTCGCGGTGGGGGGCTGGCCGTGATCTATAGAGAAGATTTCCAGGTTAAGGAGCTACCAGCACCCAGCACCTCAGCTCTCCAGTGTCTAATCATCTCTCTCACTGGATCGGCTCCGCTTCAGATCGTCCTCATCTACCGGCCTCCCAAAGCAACTACCACCTTCCTGTCTGACCTGTCTGAGCTCCTCACCTCTGTCTGCTCCAGGTCTTCTTCCATACTTGTCCTTGGAGACTTCAATATCCACGTTGACTCCACCAGCTGCACACTCACCTCTGAATTTCTATCACTACTGGACTGCTTCAACATCACACAGCATGTCCAAGGACCCACCCACTCCAAAGGTCACACACTGGATCTTGTGTGCTCCACTGGTCTCACCCCATTCATTCCACAATGCCTGGACCTAGCCATCTCAGATCACCATGCTGTTTTCTTCTCTATCCCCACCCCCCTCCCCAGACAGCTTACAAAACGCAACATCACTTTCCGTAACCTCAAGTCAATAAGCATCCCAGCCCTCAAGAACATGTTAGCTACCAACCTGACCACTACACACCCTATAACCACAGTTGATGCCCTGGCCAATCACTACAATACAGCACTATCCCTCAGCCTGGATTCTCTCGCCCCTCTGAAGACTCGCTCAGTCTCCTTTACCCACCCAGCCCCCTGGTACACTGCTGAACTCCGCTCCATGAAGGCTTCTGGCCGACAGCTGGAGAGACTTTCTAAAAAATCTGGCCTCACCGTCCATCTGGAGGCCTATAAAGAGCATGTGCGCTCCTACAAAGAAGCTCTCTCCAGAGCAAAGTCCAGCTACTACTCATCCCTCATCAGTGACCAGCAAAACCCTGGACAGGCTTCAGTACGTCCAAAACTCTGCAGCTAGAGTTCTCACCCGCTCTAGACCCTGGCAACACATCACTCCCACCCTCATCCACCTCCACTGGCTCCCTATCAAGTCCCGTATCAACTACAAAGTCCTCCTCCTCACATACAAATCTCTCCATGCTCTGGCTCCCCAGTACCTTTCTGATCTCCTCCATCCATACACACCATCCCGCAACCTTCCATCTTCAGACACTGGCCTACTTTCCATGCCCAAAACCAAACTCTGAACCTATGGAGACAGAGCCTTCAGTGCTGCAGCCCCCACCCTCTGGAACACTCTTCCTGCAGACATTCGTAGCGCTCCATCTCTGGACATTTTCAAAAAACGTCTCAAGCACCACCTGTTCACCACAGCCTACAGTCTTCACTAAACCACCCTCACACTCATCCTACCCTCACACAGTTTGTCCATGTCTGTGTGTTCCTGTAAAGTGTCCTTGGGTTTCTTGAAAGGCGCTATATAAATTCAAGATATTATTATTATTATGATTCTAAAGCCACGCCTCTCTCTATAGAAGGCCTCACAGCTGACAATGATACCAGAGCAGAAACCAAGGGTCAAAGGTCAGAGGAGCTCAGAGACAGGATTGTTGACAGGTACAGATCTGGGGAAGACTACAGAAACATTTCTGCTGCTCTGAAGGTTCAGGAGAGAACAGCGGCCTCCAGAATTCTCACATGAAGAAGTCTGGACCAACCAGGACTCTTCTAGAGCTGGTCACCATCAGGGGATCAGAGAGGAGACCAAGAACCTGATGGTCCCTCTGACTGAGCTCCAGAGATCCTGGAGGAGCTGGGACAAAGTTCTAGAAGGAGAACCATCACTGCAGCCTCCACTGATCTGGAGGAGAGGAGAGATGAAGATCTACTCAGAGAGAAAGACATGAAAACCTGCTCCTGGACGCTCAGACTGTGAGAAACCAGATTCTCTGGTCTGATCAAACTGAGATTGAACTGTTTGGCCTCATTTCTAAACTTTATGCCAGGAGGAATCCCAGCAGTGAAGCATGGTGGTGGCAGCATCATGCTGTGGGGGTGTTTCTCATCAGCAGGGACTGGGGGACTGGTCAGGGTTGAGGGAAAGCTAAATGGAGCAAAGCACAGAGCAGGGTTGGAAAGTAACTAATTACATTTACTCAAGTTACTTCAGTTGAGTAGGTTTTCTGGGGTACGTTTGGGTACCAGATTACCTGTACTTTTATTTGAGGATATTTCTAGACCAGTACCTTTACTTGAACTCAAGTAAATCTATCCAGAATAACGGCGCTTTACTTGAGTTCAAGCATTGTTGTTCCACCAAGGAGAGATCCTTAGTAAACCTGTTTTGCAGGACCTCAGACTGGACTGAAGGTTTACCTTCCAACATGACGAAGACCCTAACTTACGATGACTGCGCTGCACACTGAAGCGCCGCTGGTTTGCTGAGACTGAAGCTGAGTGACCTCGCCCACAGGAAGCGGGTCAGAGCGCCATGATGTGCAGCCCTGATTAGCGGGAAGAGATCACAGGAGATCTGCCAGTTCACCAGGAATCGTATGTCAACAGCGGATGATTTTACCTGTTGGGGTTAATTTAGCATCCTTTCTGGTATGAATCCAGGATATTATTGCTACCTCCACCTTTTAACTTCCTGAGTTCATCAGGAAGTTAAAAGGTTAATGTTTGCTTAAAGGATCTGTGGTTTATGTAAAATTCTTTGGCTAAATGTCCTTAAAAGCGAACTTTTCCTCATCAATGGGGCCGTTGAAGCTCTGTGACCCACTGACCTCTCTGTGACCCTTTGCTCCCTCTGTAGGATGAGACGAATGTTGATATAGTGATGATTTATGACTGGGAGTGTGTGCATTGTGTTTTATTTTGAAAGAAGCAGATATTCTACGCTTGTGACTTCCTGTGCGGAGCTTTTTGATTGACGGGTGTTGATGTGGTTAGGCAGCAGCCGGCGCTGAAAATAGACCGGCAGCGTATCTCAAAGAAGCGGAGCGGAGTGGCGCTCCAGGGACGCGCTGCTGCCGGACTGGAGCGCGGGGAGTAGAACTGCTCTGATAGACTGGAGAGACAGCGATGTGCTCCACAGCATGATTCACCAGTGGAATCGTGGCACGGCCGCTGTATGTGGAAATTGGAGGTAAGACCACAGCAAAGACAACACAGGATGCCCAAGAGGGGCCCTGCCAGAGTCTGGACTTGTACCCTATCTAGCATCTCTGGAGGGACTTGAAAACATCCGTCCACTGATGATCCCCATCCAGCCTGACTGAGCTTGAGAGGATTTACAAAGAAGAATGGCAGAAAATCTCCCAGTCCAGGTGTTCAAAGGTTGTCACGTCATATTTAAGATGACTGGAGGTTTTACATGCTGCCAAAGGAGCTTCAACTACATTCTGAGAAAGGGTCTGAATACTTATGTCTACGTGATATTTCATTTTTTACTCATTTAATGAATGCCCTAAAAACTACAGTTCTGTTTTCCCTTTGTCATGACGGGGTACTGAGTGCAGATTAATGAGAGAAACAATGGATTAAATGATTGGAGCATCAGGCTGCAACATAACACAATTGCCAACAGTGAAGGGTGGTCTTTTAAGGCCCAGGAAGACCTCCTTTACATGCTTCAGGGTTTTTAGTAAAAGGTTGTTTTCAGTCTGCCAATGATAAAGCGTCCCTCTATGTGGAGGTGAATTTAGTTTAACTGGTGTATGTGCTCATGTGATCAGAATCCAGGAGATCCATGCAGTTGTAGGGTTGGTTTATGGTCGTTTACGTTGATCCTGAGGTATCTGGACCTGCTGTGGCTTGTGTTCCTGGCAGGCTGAGGTATTTCTGAGATCTCTGCTGATATTTGGTTTCATCATCCTCATGTCTTATTTAGACA
This sequence comes from Cheilinus undulatus, assembly GCF_018320785.1. Lineage (NCBI taxonomy): Eukaryota > Metazoa > Chordata > Actinopteri > Labriformes > Labridae > Cheilinus > Cheilinus undulatus. The sequence continues at coordinate 49,188,127 of NC_054878.1, read as the reverse complement.
ACATCTGGTTTGATGTTTCCTTAAACAAGCCCCGTCACCTTCTGTGTTTTTCAACCATAAAACAAGGGAGATTACAGGGATTTCACGTGTGCTCACCTGCTTCTCATCTCAGCACCTGGAGAACCTCACAGTGACATCTTTCCTCAATTACCAGAGCTCCAGAAACACATGCAGAGCTAAACCAAGTCAGCAGGAAGGGTTTATGTTCTATTAATGCACGTTCCGTGTGTTTTTTACGGTTTTCACCTGAAAACCAGTCTGACCCTAAAACCTCAGTGTTCTGGTTCTCCTTTGACTACAGATGTTTATAGAAAGACACGAGAGATAAACAGGAGGAGATGGAAGAGAAGAAGTTTTTGTGTAGATGTGTCAAAAGAAAAAAAAAAACAGGACCAAACCAGGAGCAGAGGTCAGCCAGAACTCCAGCGGAGATCCAGGAGCAGCGGGACTGCCAATGGAGAAGCAGGAGGTGAAGTCTGGGGGCCTTTGTTGGTCTGCTCAAACTGGGGCTCTCAGGCTGAGGGTCCAGGGCACTGGGAAGCTGCGGCTTTAGGGCACACACAGTAATGCTTAGGCTCCTGGGAACTAGAAGGCTGAGGCTCCAGGGTACTTGAAGGGTGAGGTTAGGTGGAACTAATAAGCTGAGGCCCCAGGGCACCTGAAGACCAAGTCTAGGGGGCACAAGAGGGCTGAGGCTCTGGAACAAAGGAAGGCTTAGGCTCTTGGGCAAAGAAGGGTTGAAGTGCGGGGGCACTGGGAGCCTAGATGACTGATGCTCCATGGTACTGGAGGCTTGAGGCTTCAGCCGGTCAGCTGGCTGCTGGAGCTCCAGCCTGGGCTCATGCTCTGGCTGGAACTGAGGCTAGGGCTTGTGATCTGGCTCGGGCTGTGAAGACTCTGGGTAACTGGTCACTGAAGGCTCTGTGGAGCCAGCCAACAAAAGCTTGTATAGTCTTCAGCTCTGGCTTGGAGTCAGGAGAACCGACAGAGTTCTAAAGCCACTGCATCAGCTGAGGTTTTCTCCTTTCTTCTATTTTTTTTTTTCAGCGTTCTTGAGTTCAGCTGTCTTGTGCCAATCATAAATGTCCTTAGTTTTCCACAGTCCATACAGTGGTACCAAAAAAATCAATTAAGCCAAAGAGTTCATTATCTGCTGGGTCCATTGTTGGTCGGTTCTAACTGTAAAGATGTAATAAAAATGCAAAACAAAAAGCAGGACCCAAGTGTAGAATCAAAGCTAAATGTTTTATTATTATTCTATTTTTTTCTGTTCCATGCTTGCCACTCTGCTCTAGTCTTTATTCATGAGAATTGGGTGATTTCCTTCTTACAGGATTGTAAGTTCAGCCTTCACAAACCCAAATAAAAAACCCAACCCAGAAACTTCACTGATTTATTTGCCCATACCGCCGGCAGATCCTGGCTCTACAAGTCTGAACGTGACTGATACTATTACATAAAGCTTTTGATTGGTCTACTCGATCTGGACCATGGGACTATTACATCGAAAATATCTACACAGGAAATCAAGAAAGTGACCTCAAACCCTTTATTTGATTTGAGCCTCCAGGGTAACGGGTGTTGGCTTCTTTGGATAAACACCACAACCATTGTGGCGAGTTTCTTTCCACTCCAATCCATGAATCCTACAGCGCTGAAATCCAGCTGCTGAGGAATGCCGTGTCTAAAAAACCACATAGAGACAGCTGGTCTGATTCATTCAGGTGATTAAAGAAAACATCTCATAACTGGTGGTCAAACTGAAACCAGAACAGACTCCCTAGAGATCATTTTTCAAGTATTTACTCCCCACTGAGTTTGTATACCAGCAGCAGACGCCTCTAGGTCTGACAAGAGAAGAGATCAGAATACCTCAGGAACAGAGCAAGCCCTCCGTATGAAGAGGCTTCTGTCCTCACAGGTATCAGCAGATTGAGATTGACCTTTGACCTTTCAAAATGTGACTTGAATGTGGTGTTTTTTACTTTGTATTATTCGTCTTATTTTGGTGAACTTCCGGTTTCTTGAGGCTGTGACTGGCTGCTAACCTTCCTCTGCTCTCTCTGAGGTATCCACCCCGCCCCCCTGGTGCTGTGGAGGGATCACACCTGCAGCGAATCACTCATTTTAGAGGACTACTTAAGACCTGCTGCAGCTCTCTACAGCGCCTGAGTCTTGCCAACTTTACCCCACGGTAAACGTCAGCTCCAGGCTCCTTCTCTCGCGAGACTTTCCAGAGAAGTTTTCCAGTGTTCATTTGATGACTTTTTTGAGTAATCTCCAGTGCTTGTGTTCACCTGTGCTTACTTCTAACGTGCCTCTCCTTCCTCCTCCAGTGCCTCCTGCCCAGATCACTGCAGCCAGCTCCAGCACACTCTCACTCCCTCTTGGACTCTTGGAATCCCCCCTCCCCTCTGCACTTACCTGCACAATAAAACTGTTAAAACTGCCCTCCGTCTCCGCATCCTGGGTCCAACCGTTACATTTACATAACATTGAACATCTTAAACCAGGGACGTCCAAACTGTCTCTCACCAAGGGCCACAAACCAGCCACTTTGATATCTCTCACCTTTAGATGGTTCAAGTTAGGAAAGCCAATCCAGGAGAAAAACAGCATGCAACAGTCTGTAAACAGCGAGGAGATGCAGTTTATGAGTCAAACTATCATTTTAGCATACAATTGTATGGATAATTATGCATGAGTTTGGTTAGAAAAGTACAGTAGATTTGAGTGAAAATAGGGAGCTACTATTGATAGTGATGGAGAACATGCTGCTGCTGCTGTCAGAACAAAGGGCAGACATGGACTAGGACAGAGGCTAACCACAGCTCTGATAGGGTTTAGATGGATGTTTGGGGACGCTCAGGGCTGGGGTTGTGGGTTCCAGCGGGTGTTTAGGGACCACTGGGGCTGGCGTTGTGGGTTTCAGTGGGTGTTTGGCATGCAGAGGGCAGGAGGTGTGTAGGTGGAGAGCAGCGTCTGCTCTCAGCCTCAGACTGTAAGATGTGGTGCCTTCTGCTGCAGATTTCCTCTGGTTAGCATTGAAATGCAGCAACAACAAAGCTAAAAAACAGGCAGCAACACTTCCTGGATGGAGGCAAGCTCACCTCATCACTGATGGGTAATTATACAAGCCCAGATGAAGCAATGAACCCAGCTAGACACCACAGATCTATTTCAGCACAGTGGTTTGAGTCCCTTCTTGCAAGCCTGAGGTGCGAGTATTGGACCGTAATTCTCTGTATATGTTATTCAGGGAAAGACCATCAGAGCCTCTAAGGAGCACTCACTGTGGTCCAACCTGCAGACAGAGCTTCAGTCACTAAGAATGAAGCAGTAAAAGCCCCACATGTAAGAGTTTGAACTGTGAGTCTGGGGAAAAAGAAGAGATACTCTACAGCTCTGTTTGCATTTGACAATGACATCATGTCTTTAGCATTTGGACACCAAGAGATGGCACGTTAGTTGATGCATCTATATTCTACATCAAACCTGGGCAAATTACGGCCTGTGGGCCACATCTGGTCCTTTGTGCTTCCCTCTCCGGCCCGCGTGAGGCCAGTCATAAATTAGAACATATAGGCTATGTAAAAAATATTTACGCCGTGCATGCAATACAACGGTGTTGCTTTTATTTTGAAAAACGTCAAGTTCGTCTTACTTCCGTATGGACGTATGTGCATATGTGAGTCATAAGTGAAGTTGAACAGCAACAAGTGATGCTAGCCAGGTTACCCCCAAGATGTCAGCTCACCACAAGAAAAGAAAAGTTGATAACGAATGCTGTATTTTCAACAAGACATGGACTGCCAAGTACTTCTTTGCAGAAGTCAAAGGTAAAGCCGTGTGCTTAATTTGTGGTACACAGGTCGCTGTGTTAAAAGATTACAATTTGAATTGCCACTACATGACCAAACACGAGGGTTAGGATAAATATGATGGAGTGCACACAAAGGAGTCTGATGCTTTGCTAACAAAACTGCAAACCCAACAAGGACTTTTTACACAATGTTGTACACCCAGAGATGCAGCTGTCTGGACAAGTTTTGTAATTTCTTACAAAATTGCCAGACAAAGTATACCGTTTTCTGATGGAGAGTTTATTAAGGAGTGCTTATTGGACTCTGTTGCCCTGATATGCCCAGAGAAAAAGGGAGCATTTGAGAATGTGCCACTCTCCTGACGTACTGTTACGAGGCAGGTTGAGGACATTGCTGGAAACTTGGAGCTTCAGCTGAAGAACAGAGCAGCCGACTTTGACTATTTTTCTCTGGCTTTGGATGAGAGCTGCGATGTACGTGACACCGCCCAGCTACTCATCTTCTTACGTGGGATAACTGCAGACTTTCAAATCACGGAGGAGATGGCAGCCATGCAGTCAATGAAAGGGACAACCACTGGGAGTGACTTGTTCACAGAGGTAAATGCATGTTTGGACAAGTTAGGACTGAAATGAGACAAGCTGGCAGGTGTGGCAACGGACGGTTGTCCAAATCTAACGGGGAAAAATGTTGGACTTTTGAAAAGAATGCAGGATAGAGTGACAGAAATGAACCCTGTGCAGAAATTGACATTTTTGCATTGTATTATACACCAGGAAGTGTTGTGTAAGTCAGTGGTAAAAATGAACCATGTTGTTGATGCTGTAACTAAAATTGTTAACTTCAGAGCAAGAGCATTAAATCACAGACAGCTTGTTGCACTTTTGGGGGAAAATGAGACTGAAAATTGTGACATAAGCTATCACTGCACCGCCAGGTGGCTCAGCCTGGGCAAAGTACTGAAAAGTGTCTGGGACCTGAAAGACCAGATTCAGGATTTCTGTGTGAAGAAAGGACAAGACATCCAACAGCTTTCAGATGAAGACTGGGTGGCAGACCTCAGATTTGCTGTGTATGTGACTGCACTAATGAATGAACTAAATGTCAAATGTAAGGGCCTTTGTGTGCATGAAATGTACAGTGCAGTGAAGGCTTTCATGACAAATTTGCAGCTTCTCTCAAGCCAAGCTGAGGACAACATTCTCACCTACTTGCCAACACTAAAGGAAGCCACAAGATCAGCTGATCACCTCCACAAGTACTCATCCATGTTGGAAGCACTGCATAGAGAGTTTTCAGGGTGATTTCAAGATTTCAAAACAGTTGAGAGTAAAAATGCACATGGTTTCTTCTCCCTTCACCTGCAGTGTGGATAATGCACCAAGTAATGTTCAGATTGAACTCACTGACCTGCAGTCTGACACACTTCAGGCAGAGCACTTCAGGCCAGTCTCACTGCTGGATTTTTACTCTGCCCTCAAAGAGGAAACTTTCCACACCTGAGGAGGCATGCACAGAAGATTTTAGTCCTCTTTGGATCTACCTACATATGTGAACGACATTCTCAGTGATGAAGTTCAACAAATCCAAACACAGATCCTCTAGCACTGATGACCACCTCTCAGCTGTCCTCTGCATAGCCACCAGATTTCAATGCCTTTGTTCAAGCCCAAGGCAGACTGGATTATTCTCACTGAAGAGGTAAAATGAAGTGAAAAACATTACAAGTTATTGTTTTTTTTTTTTTGTATAAACTTGTTTTTAAGTTTTCATTGTTTGTGGAGATTAACAAGTTAAAAATAAATTGCACTGATGCAATGATTGTTTTTGTTTATTACTTCTATAGGAGTATTTTCTTATTTGACCTATAAACCCCTATTTCACATAGCCTATTTATATTAATATTTACAAACTATTTTTATTCTACCGATTACCAATACCAGCTATTCAAAATATCTAATTTAGTGTATTTTACAATGTGAGAAAGTTCAGCAGAATTAAGTTCAAGTTATTGCTGGTGCAGCCCTCTGACACAGTTCAGGTTTCTCATGTGGCCCCTTGTAAAAATTAATTGCCCACCCCTGACCTAGGAGGTGCTGATCCGAAACAACTCTACATTTTTATCAAAACATTTCAGCCAACGTGCATGGTCATACTCTCCCTTTCCAGACACAAATTATCTTAAAATAAAGAAAATCAAAGGCCTACTTGACTTTTTCCTGCAGCTACAGAAGCAGCATGTTTGCTCCAAATTAACAAAGACTAAAACAACAACATGAACTTTTATGAGTAGATGTAGAAGATACTAAGCTAATTGTTCATTTCCTCCTTTTGTTCTTCTCCTTGAAGATGAACCCCTCCATTTCCCCGGTCTTTCTCTCAGGAATGTTGATCCGGCCCTGATCAGTACAGTTAATATGAAGAGGATATCAGGAGAATCTCATCGTCTCTGTATGCCTTCTGTCGTCTTCACTTGCGTACAGCTGTTGACCCTGCTTGCCGTCAGTCTCTTTCAGCTCACGTGAAGAGTTTCCTGCAGGTCGAGTCTGGTGGGACTTTTCCCCTGAGAATTTGATTTCCTTGAAATACTTTTTCCTTCCAAATGAAGAGAGAAAAGATTGAATGTGCTTAACAGAGGCTTTCCAGCTGAGACAACCTCTCAAAAGTCCTATACCTGTTTGATATCCACCAGTGAAAGGTACTAGCAGGAGTTAATCCACTCAAATTAATTCACATTCTGCACCTCTTATATGACTGAATTTTGAAGTTTTAATGGATTGCACAGAAGCTTTCAAAAACAAGATATTACCATTTTTCTTTGTTCCCTCTCTTAGCCTTAGATTTGATTTTTCAGATAAGATAAGATAAGATAAACCTTTATTCATCCCACAGTGGGGGAATTTGCAGTGTTAACAGCAGCAAAGGATCAGCATAGCAAACATAGAAGAATAGGTACACTCAGCAAGCACACAGTGCACAGATAATTATAATATACAAAAAAAAAAAAGAAGAAAATGTGAGCAGTCGACACAAACACTAAAAACTGTTCTACACAGTGAACAAAAAAAGAAACGATTAATTATGTTACTGCACATTATTTGAGTTATTATACCTGAGAGAAAGTTGGACAGCTTGTCCAGGAGAGTGTCTGATTTTAGTCGCTGACAGTCCTGTTGTTATCAGGTTTATTTGTTTATTTATTTGTTTGCTTGTTAAAAGGATCCCCGTTAGTTGCTACCCTATAGCAACTACTCTTCCTGGGGTCCGTCAAAAACTACATTACATTTGATATGTATATTACATAAGAATTCAAAATGAATCGGACATTTAGTATTCATACAGTCATGGTCGCCCACAGTCTAAACCCGCAACCCACTCAGAAGCTAATATTGATGCTTGCAGGGACAATACCTACTACAGTAGATTCAATACAAGGAAGATAGAGAAAACAGTGTAGCACATATGATCTTTTCCTATGTAAGAATGTCTCACTGGCAAAACTTTCCATTCAACAGTTAGTAAATGACAATGGTTATAGAAAGACAAGCTACAATCAGCGGATAATCACCTTTTTTTCAAGTTCATGTTCATTTTGTACAAATATATTTCCTTAGTTCATTTTTAAAGTGCATTTTGGTGTTAGATCTTTTTTAAAGTACATGGTAATTTGTTCCACTGAGTGGAAGCCCTGTATATGACAGTCGTCTGTACAGCACAGGTTCTTGAAATGGGAACAACAACATGACCTTGTGTGACCTGCCTTGTGGTACAGCTGTGTATGCTGTTGATGTATGAGATCCTGCTATAAAGGCTTTTTGGCTTTGTTGTAGTAATTATGCAATGAAAAAAGACTAAGATATTCACGGATAGTCTATCCTCAACTCTTAGCCAGGACAGAGCTTCATGCGTACTATCGGTGCTCGTCCTAAAAGAACAGTGAAGTGCTAAACGAGCAGCTTTGATTTGCATAAGTTGGAGTTTGTGCAGATCTTTCTTAAATGCACATGACCAGATAACAGAACAAAAATCTAGATGAGACAACACTAATGATTGAATAACTTGTCTGATTGTAGTATCTGTCATAAAATATGCACACCTTCTAATGCTTGACAGAGCTCTTCCCATTTTAGTTAAAATGCTGTTAATATGACGAGACCAATTTAGCTGTTCATCTATGGTTACACCAAGAGGCTTAATTTCATGCACTTGCTCCAAACCAACACCTTTTATATTCAGAGACAAAGGCTGCTTGTTTTTTTAATGCATGACTAGAACTAAAAGTTATACACTTTGTTTTCGCTATATTTAAAAACAGCTTGTTATTGGACACCCAGTTTGATACACAGTGTAAATCTCTTTGTAGTGACTCATTTAACTGGTCTATGTTGTTAGCTGCCGTATATATTGTTGAATCGTCAGCGTACATTATAATTGATGAATTGTTTAACACTAGAGGTAAATCATTTGTGAAAATGGAAAACAGAAGAGGACCAAGACAGCTACCTTGAGGGACTCCACATTCTAGCTTCTTTGTACAAGAAAAACTACCATTAAAGTACACGGACTGAGATCTATTAGTTAAGTAACTCTCTATCCACCGAACCGCTTCTGTCTTGAATCGATAAGCTGTTACTTTTTCCATAGAAGTGCGTGGACGACTACATCAAAAGCAGCACTAAAATCTAACATTACAGCACCTACCACATTCTTGTTGTCTATTTGGTACAGCCAGTCATCGGTCATGTGTGTTAGTGCAGTGCAAGTTGAGTGTCCAGCTTTGTAGGCATGTTGAAACTCTGAACATAGTTTATTAACAGAGAAATAGTTTGAAATCTGAGAAGATACAAGTTTTTCCATGATTTTGCTAAGAGCTGGAAGGATACTAATGGGTCTGCTGTTTTCACCAGTGAAAGTTTTTCTATTATCTTTTGATATCGGTATTATTTTTGCAACTTTCCAAGCTTGGAGGTAAATACCTTCCTTCAAGCTGAGGTTAAAAATATGGCACACAGGTTCACAAATGTACTCCACGATAATTCTTATTAATTTTCCATCAAGATAGTCGAATCCAAACTGTTTATCGCTCTTAACTGAGAGAAGTAGTTTTTTTACTTCCTCTTTTGTTACAGGATTGAAGTTGAAGCTTCAGTTTCTGTTGATCATTATCAGTCGATTGATAAGTTCTATAGATTGTTCATAATTAGAGTTATTCATATTCTGTCGAATGCTGTTTACCTTTTCACAAAAAATGTATTGAAATAGTTAGCAACATCAGTAGGTTTGGTTAGAAATTTACCTTCTGCTTGTATGAAAGTAGGATTATTATACTTAGACCTGCCCAGTATATTGTTGAAGGTGTTCCAAAGCTTCTTTCCATCATGTCTTGCTTCATAGATTTCCGTTAGATAATAGGATTTTTCCTTCTGCTTGTTCATTTTAGTTACTTGGTTTCTGAGTTTCCGGTAATTACTCCATAGAGCTGGATCATTTGATTTCATAGCAGCTTGTTTTGTCATATCCTGGTTAGCCATACAAGTTTTTAATTCATGATCAATCCATGGGGCAATGGTGCGTTTAACCGTGAATGTTTTTACAGGAGCATGTTTATCAGTCATTTTCGACAGCGTGTCTAAAAACAGATGTAGTGCTGTGTTAGTATGTCTTTCTGAATAGATTCTATGCCATTTTAATTTTTTAATATCTTCAATGATTTTTTCTTCACAGAATGAGTTGTAGGATCTTTGCATAATAATCCTAGGCCCAGCCTTAGGCACCTTTGCTTTCCTTACCAAAGCCACTACATTATGATCACTGAAACCAACCGGCTTTGATACAGTCCCAGAGCACAGTTCACTAGCATTAGTGTAAATGTGATCAATACATGAGGAAGATGTAACACCCAAACTATTAGTATTAACCCTAGTTGGGACATCAATTATTTGTTTTGAATTACATATGTTCATAGTTGTAAGTAATCTGTCCTTCAAATGACAGGAGGAGAGCCAATCTATGTCGAAATACCCCAGCAAATACACTTCTTTGTCAGTATCTGTGGTATTCATAAGAGCGGCACAAATATCATCAGTGTACTGTACAGTGGAACTAGGAGGTCTATAACAACAGCCAATAATTAATGGTTTGATGTGAGGAAGATGTACTTGAAGCCATATAATTTCTATAGATGGGTCCATCAGGTCTTTTCTTATTTTAACTGGGATATGATTCTGTACATGAATTGCTACTCCTCCTCCATATTTGTTTCTGTCATGCCTGAAGATGCTAAAACCAGGTATGGCTACCTCAGAGTCCAAATGAGTTTCTGATACTGCCAAGATATTTATATTTTCATTACTGATTAGAATAGCGAGATCGTGCACTTTATGTAACAGACTGCAGATGTTGAGATGCGCGATTCTTAATCCTTTTTTAGGCACCTCCGGATTGCTATATCGTTCCTTTAATGAAGGTCTTAACTGTTTAGTGAAAATATCCACCATATGCGTGTGTGTGAGTGCGTGGAGTTTGTTGCACGCATACCTGTAGTTTAAATGTCACTCCGAGGATTCGGTGTGCTGCTGCGGGGAGGGATGATGAGTTTGTCGTGCCTTAAAAAGGCAATGTCCCCTCTCTCACGTGCAGCTTTCATCTTGGGCAATAATTCTTTCCTTTTTAACCGGATGGCATCCGTATAGTCTTCACTGATGAATATTTTGGTACCTTTAAGGCACCTTGCCCTCTGTAAAACCGCTAGCTTGTGCTTATACCTGAGAAACTTTACAACGATGGATCTTGGCCTGTCACTGCCAGACATTCGTTATTTAAAGTGACTGAGCTAATCCAGCAGAAGTCCAGACAGTTGATGCTAGTAGTCTCACAGTTAGTGAAATAGAGATCAGCTGAGGTCAGTGATTGGTTCATCTATATTCCTGGCTACCATTACACCATGAAGAAAAAAGAACACTCCAAGCAACTCAGAGAAAAGGCTATTGAAATGTATACAAAAACATTTCCAAGTCTCTGAACTCCCACAGAGTTCAGTTAAATCCATCATGAAGAAAGTGGTCTCTGACCGTGTAGCCCCAACATTCAAGCAGTATTTCCACCAGACATGACTTGACATTTGTGCAAAATCTAAAGAAAACCCTTCAAAGACCCTTTAAAATCAAGTCTTCACAGCAAGGTATGGAAATGATGCCAAGGAGAATGACCTTTGACCTTAACCTATAAAATCTCACAAGGCTGTGATGACATTCACTCATTCATTATGGGTAATAAACAGGGGGCTGTTTGTACAGTTTCACAAGGTAAAAGGTAAAAGTTCAGTCAAACCTGGCAGTTCTGGATGTTCCCAGCCTTGGTTAAAGTTTCAGTTTCACACAGAAGTCAGTGAAATGAGCTACAGAAACCTCTCTCTGAGTCTTCCAGCCCAGGTCTCTGTCAGAGAATAAATCCACCCTGCTGTTTGTGATTTGACATTTTCTCCATCCCTGCTGTGATGTAGGATTCCATGGAGAGAAGAGGAATGTCGTCCACTCTGCTGTCTTATTGTTCCCTGTAGGGGTGAGGACGGGGCGTCAGAGGGGTGGTGGGGTCGAGGGTCGAGGTGTGAAACTTTCAACCAATAATTACCTCTTCATCTTTATCTCCTTCTGTTGCACAGGCGTGAAAACCTGCAATTAAACGCCTCTGGTTCCCCGCAGGCTCTTCAGCTGCCCTCAGAGGAGAGAAATTATCAAGCAGAAAAACTTAACAGCGTGAGATTTATTTACCTTCGTAACTGAAACTCAAGAGGATAAGATCTGTCCATCCATGTCTGGACAGGAAGCCAAATATTTGCTTAAGGGTTCAAAGATGGACGTGTCACACCTCTGAGCTTTTAATATGGTACACAGCAGATTTTAGGCATCAGCTTCATTCTTCTAAAAGGCCATGTCTTCATACAAATCCAGTACAAGAAATGGTGTGGGAGTGGATTATGGTATCAGAGAATGTTTTAAAACCACTAACTTGTTTGCTTTTTTCCATCATTGGGACAGAAAGAGTGAAAAAAGTCCTAACTTTTGAATTTATGAACTCAAACCTTCAGAAATATACAAAATTATATCGTCATAAATGTACAAACTGAAAACAGTGCTTGCAGCACCAGCTGACTTAAATGTCTCTTCTAAACCCAGACTGTAAAGGTTATGTGATGATTCTGGGCCAAAGTCCCGAGTACTTCCTTTTTGTTCAGTCCAGTTAAGAATATCATTTCATTAGGTCTCTCAACTGCAGGGTTTGTGCAAAGAAAACCGTTTAATTTGGCGCGATTTTCTTCCACACATTCAGGTATTTATGACAATTTAATCTCAAAACTTCTGATTTTTGGTTCTTGTAAATTTATGTCATAATATATTTTATCATATATATTTTCAATGCCAACATTTTGAATTATTCCTCAACAGTTAATGGAGAATCTTTTTGAACATTTTAGAGTGGCCCTTATATCCTGGCATAGATGACTGACCTGGTCCCCAGGCACTGGAACCAGGACCACCTGGGGAGGGGGTCTCAGGTGTGATTCAAGTGGACTCTGGCACAGTTTGGCTGAGATGTGACTGCTATGGCGCCCGGATACAGGACAGAGCGTTGTATCAGCATTACGACAGCGTTATAAAAACTAAACTTCTTTCCACAGTGCCGCCGTTTGTTCACATTTTTCCTCAATAAAAGGAGGAAATCATCAGAACCCAGTCAATAACAGTCTGTTCTAACTCACCTTAGAGATGAACATGAGCTGGACTTAATGAGACGAGCTGCAAAGGCCGTAAAAGTCTCCTGCCCTCAAAAAACGCTGTACCTGTGCAGTGCAAGCCCATTTAACCCTCTGAGCTGTAGTAGATGTGCAGGTACGAAGCTGGCATTGTAAAAAGTGATTTTAAATCATCAATGGCTGCAGGATGGACTTTTTTGCTGGGTTAAAAAAAAAATCTTCACATAGGTGTCTTTGTGGTCTCTCTCACTAGTCTCCTTCTTGCATGCTCACTCAGTTTGTGAGGACGGTCTGATCTTGGCAGATTTACACGTGACATATTATTAGGTTTCAGGGACCTTGTACAACATTGTTAACCTTACACTCCACATACACAAGGCGTGAGATATTTTTCTTTTCCAGCTGGATAACAGTATATAGGAGTTGTTTGGGAAGGGCAGAACCTTAAAAAACATCTGGGGTGTTCATTACGGGCCAGTCAGAGCAACACAACAAGTAAATAAGTTCAGATTGTCTGATTAAAAGTCTTTCATCTATAGCTGTCTGAGGTTTTAATCCACACTGCCGTCACAGTCAGCAGACAACAGCTCATTCTAGGCTTCTGCTGCAGTCATGTCAACCGCTGTAAGATGCCAGTGTCCAAAAATCAGATGTAGTCTACAACTGACCCTTCACTCAGCCCCCCTCAAACAGTCAGTCCAACTGTAACCATGCACAGGAGTCCTGTCAAGCTTTCAGCAGGAGCTAGGGTGCAGATGGGACCTGCAAATTCAACACCCTATACTCCAACTGTTTAAACTGGGGAGGAGAATTTTTCACTCTCCCAAAGCCAAAACAACCAGAGGAGAAATGTTGGATACTAACATCTTACTAACCTAGTTCCAAAAAACTTGGGGCGCCGCATAAAATGTAAATAAAAACAGAAGTCAACGATTGTCAAATCCCATAAACCCAGATGTGATCCACAACAGGACAGAAACAACAGATCAGAGTTAAACTGAGACATTTTAACATTTCATGAACGATTGAAAAAGTAGGGACAGGGCCATATTTACCACTGTGTATCATCTCCTCTTCTTTAAGAACAGTCTGTAAACGCCTGGGGGTGAGGAGACCAGTTGATGGGAGAGGAATGTTGTCCTATTCTTGTCTGATGTAGCATTCTAGCTGCTCAACAGTCCTGGGTCTACTTTACGGGATTTTTCCTTTTCTAAGTCTCCAAATATTTTCTGTTGGTGAAAGGTCTGGACTGCAGGCAGACCAGTTCAGGACCTGGACTCTTCTCCTGTGAAGCCATGCTGTTGTGGTGGATGTGGTATGTGGTTTAGCATGGTCTCCCTGACAGAGACGTTGTCTGGATGGGAGCACATGTGTCTCTAAAAGCTCTCTCTACTTTTCAGCATTGATAGTTCCTTTCCAGATGTTAGAGCTGCCCACGCCATAGGCACTAATGCAACCCCATGCCATCAGAGATGCAGGCTTTAGACCTGAGCCAGGAGAACCAGCTGGATGCTCCCTCTCCTCTGTAGTCCACAGGCGTCTGTGCTTTCCTCTGACCACAGAACAGTTTTCCATGTTTCCTCTGACCACAGAACAGTTTTCCATGTTTCCTCTGACCACAGAACAGTTTTCCATGTTTCCTCTGACCACAGAACAGTTTTCCATGTTTCCTCTGACCACAGAACAGTTTTCCATGTCTCCTCTGACCACAGAACAGTTTTCCATGTTTCCTCTGACCACAGAACAGTTTTCCATGTCTCCTCTGACCACAGAACAGTTTTCCATGTTTCCTCAGTCCATGTTAAATGAGCTTTGGTCCAGAGAAGACAGACCACGGTGTTTCTGGATCCTGTTCACATATGGCTTCTTCTCTTCATGATCCAGCTTTAACTGTCATTGGTGGATGGCACGGCCAACTGTGTTGACAGACGATGATTTCTGGAATGTTCCTGAGCCCATGCAGGGATGTCAGTACAGAATCATGCCTGTTTTTAATGCAGTGATAACTGCATAAGGGTCCAAAATTCCCCAGCATCCAATACTGACCTTCACCATTGTCCCTTGCACAAGGACTTTTTCCCTATGACATCATGGACTGTAGATGGAGGGAGATTCAAAGTCAAAGAACATTTTTCTGAGATTGTTCCACAATCTTTGTTCAGCTTTTCTGTGTAGATTGTTGAACTTTTTCCCATCTTTACTTCTGAGACTCTGCTTTCCTAAAATGCTCCTTTTATATCCAGTTATGTTACTGACTTGTTAGCTATTGACCTGGTCAGTTACAAAATGGTCTTCTAGCTGTTTTTCATCAACACCACTTACTTTTCCAGCCTTTTGTTGCCCTGTCCTTACTTTTTTGTTATGTGTTGCAGCCATCAAATTCAAAATGAGCTAAAATTTTTCATGAAATGGTAGAATGTCTCAGTTTCAACAGCTGACATGTTGTTTATGTTCTCCTGTAAATAAAATACGGTTTTATGAGATTTAATAGTCATTGACTTGTGTTCTTTTTTTTTGTTGTTGTTTTTTGATTTTTGATTTTTTTTTTTTTTTTTTTTTTTTACATTTTACACAGTGCCCCAATGTTTTTGGAATTGGGGTTGTATAAAATCTGATTATGTTTAATTTGGAGTAGTGGAAAAGAGAGAAAATGTCCACCGTTGATGGTTCATATGTCAATAATAGTTGAAAAGTTTCATATAAATGTGTCTTAAATCTGCAGTGAATTTCATGGACTGACCAGAGCTACTCAGATTTGTTGTCATATTTTAGTCTGGAGAAGGATTCTGCAGAGGAGCATCCAGAAAAACTCGTGTTTTCTGTGTTTTGTGATCGCTGCTGACAGTCTGAGGGATTTTCAGTTCTAATGCCAGACACCATGTTTGTGTTTGAAAGTCTTTCTCAATAACTCTTTCCTCTGTGACACTTTCTGAGTCTTCTTGAAGCATCAAAGAAGCCCAGTGGAGGGACAAATGTTCTTTTGTTGATGCTATGGCAGTTATCTGTGAAGTTTGTTTTTTATTATGGTGAATGTGAAAAGAGACAGACTCACGAAACATGGTGGAAAGTTCAACATGAGCCAAGAAAGAACTCCTTTAATTCAAGGCTGAGTCAAACTCTCAAAAACAAACAATTTGACCCAATTTCATTCTGATGCTTTACTGAAAACCACCCACAAATGTAGAGAGATTTGACCAGGGTTTCACATCAGGGACCCAGGCCTGGACCTGAGCACACTTGACCCAAAGGTCCAGTTCCATTTGATCAGTCGGCTTGTAGAGGTGGTCTCTGGCTGGATTAACGGGAGGTGTGAAAGCAACCATGGTGGAGTATGAGTGGAGTTGTACAGCCAATTCTAAAGGTGTCCTGTCCCTTTAAAACCTGTGGAAGTAGGAAGACAGTGGTTTGTTGTTTGTTGTGACCAACAAACATCTTTACCAGGACTTTGATCCTGCTCAGATTTGTAAGTCTATGATGGCCTTCATGGCACCAAACTGGGGCTGATCCACTAAAGAATAGGACAGCGCTAAGATAAATAGCATCTGACATACAGAGCACGTGCCAAAGGGAAATCCATGCTAACTGCACACAAAAATGCATGCAAGCTATGCATGTACCATTCACATGTATGTAAACAAGGAGTAGGAATATTTAAAATTCAGCTTTAAGTTGCTCCACTCCACATTCCTCTGCATTACTCTATATTACTCTGGGTTACTCTACATTACTCTTTGTTACTCTGAGGTACTCTACATTACTCTACATTACTCTACGTTACTCTGGGTTACTCTACATTACTCTCATTACTCTGGGTTACACTACATTACTCTTTGTTACTCTACGTTACTCTTCATTACTCTATGTTACTCTACATTACTCTGCATTTCTCTGCCTTACTCTAAGTTACACTACATGACTCTAGGTTACTCTACGTTGCTCTGCATTACTCTGCGTTACTCTACTTTGCTCCACATTACTCTGTGTTACTCTACGTAACTCTGCATTACTCTACATTACTCTGCATTACTCTGAGTTACTCTACGTTACTTTAGGTTTCTCCGCATTACTCTACGTTACTCTACTTGACTCCATATTACTCTACGTTACTCTACATTTCTCTGCATTACTCTGCATTACTTGACATTACTCTGAGGTACTCTACATTACTCTACATTACTCTACGTTACTCTGGGTTACTCTACATTACTCTCATTACTCTGGGTTACACTACATTACTCTTTGTTACTCTATGTTACTCTTCATTACTCTATGTTACTCTACGTTACTCTGCATTACTATACATGACTCTACATTACTCTGCATTTCTCTGCCTTACTCTAAGTTACACTACGTGACTCTAGGTTACTCTACGTTACTCTGCATTACTCTACTTTGCTCCACATTACTCTGTGTTACTCTACGTAACTCTGCATTACTCTACATTACTCTGCATTACTCTGAGTTACTCTACGTTACTTTAGGTTTCTCTGCATTACTCTATGTTACTCTACTTGACTCCATATTACTCTACGTTACTCTACATTTCTCTGCATTACTCTGCATTACTTGACATTACTCTGAGTTACTCTACATTACTCTACGTTACCCTACATTTTCTAAGTTACTCCATGTTACTCTACATTACTCTGCTTTACTGTACATTACTCCACATTACTCTACGTTACTCTGTGTTACACTATGTTACTCTACCTTACTGTACATTACTGTACATTACTCTATTTTACTCTACGTTACTCTACATTACTCTACATTACTCTATTTTACTCTACGTTACTCTACGTTAATCTACATTACTCTACATAACTCTATTTTACTCTACGTTACTCTACATTACTCTACATAACTCTTTAGAATTCCTCTTCGTTACTCTACATTACTCTACATTACTCTATATTACTTTACCTAATTTTACATTGCTCTAAATTAGGGCCCGAGCACCAACCTCGGAGCGAGGACCCTATTGTATCTGGTAGGATTTTTGCTCATCTTTTCAGGACCCGCGAAAAATTTCATATTCTGGTATTGCCAGACTTTGTCCTCCAAAAACAGCCACTAGGGGGCACCAAAACCAACAAATCAGGAACCCCGCCCACAAGTTTGTCCCACATGCATGAAAATGGGTACATATGTATCATGACTAGACAAACAAAAAATCCTCTTAGACCCATCCTCTAAAATGCACAGGAACTGATATAATCAGCAAAAACGGGCCATTTTTGCCCATTTTTGGCAAATTTGCAGTCCTTGCACCAGGAGGACCTTGTCCAAAACTATTTATCTCCTGGACTCAAGACTGGTATTTCCTGAAACTAGACAAGATGGAGATGTCTCGTTGTGCTCTTGGTGAGTTTTTGACCGGGGGCTGGGCTGTTATATGGCCCCAAAATTTGACGACTGCATTTTTCATAATTTTTCTCTGAAAAAATGGTGTCAAAACAATAATTATTGTCCATCACTTTTTACTGCTTACACCAATCATCACCAAACTTCTCACAGATGATCACCCATGGAGATTCTATCAAATCGTGCACAAACATAAGAAATCAATAACTCCGCCGCTTTCTCCACTTTTCTCACTTTAAAAATTCACCAAAAATACACCTTTGAACTTAGGCAGATGATCTTTGGGCTACACATGCATCGTGATCATACCTACAAAAAGCCTCTTGGACCCATGCTAAAATCCCAACAGGAAGTCCACCAGCTCCATCGCAATTTCCCAATACAACTTGTTTTTTTCTTTTTTTTTTTGTTTTTGCGCTCCCAAAATGGTTTAACAGTCATAACTCTTTAAAACATTGTTCTATCTTACACAAATTTTAGTGCTTGATAACAGTCCAGGCCATAACACATTCATGTTTTAAAATTTAGAAAATTCTCATAGCGCCCTCTATGGCAAGAAAAAGTCACTTTCACATTCCAGTTCCTACATGGTTGGCCAAATCATGCTGAAATTCAACCAGGTTGTTCCCAAGGAGTTGACATTACACATATGCAATGGAAAAAAATTTACGTAAAAAGGCGTGGCCCTGGCGATTTTTTGTTCGCCATGACAGGAACAGGAAGAGGAAGTAGAACTTTCAGTGGCTTGTGATCCATGTATAGCAATAAAACTTGGTGCAACGATTCCCATTTGCATGCTGAAATAATTGATGGAATGTTTGTTGGTGGGCGTGGCCTCTTGGCTCAATGGCGCCCCAGACAGATTTTCAAAAATTCAGCCCCCTCAATTGGTTCAACCCAGGCTTATGAAATTCGGTGTGCATATACGTCATCATCAGACCAACAAGAAAGCCCTTGGACCTACATCGTAAATCAAACAGGAAGTTGGCAATTTACATTTTTTAAATTTGCTTTTCGTAAATTTAGGGCTCGTATTTGAACAAACTCATCTGAGGGATTTTATCTGACTGACTCCAGATTTTGTTTACTTAAACTAGACAACTTTGAGACCCTAAGTTGTACTGCACGTAAGTTTTCACCATAGGGTGGTGACGTTATTGGTGCCAAACTTTTCTGTGTTTTCCTCTATTTTTCACTGTGAAATTACACTATTATTGCCTCATAACTTTTTAGTGTTTATTTCAATCATCACCACTCTTCACAAGGATAATTTCACATTGGTCCTGAATACAACCATGCATCAATATCATCACTTTGCCCCTTCTGCCAGGTGAACATTTACACCATTGATTTTTCATGTCTGTTTTATGGGTTGCCACAAAAAAATCACCAAAAATACATCATTCATCCTAGGCCTATGATTTTCACTCTGCATATGGATCATCATCAGAGCTACAAAAAAGCCATGTAGACCCAGGCCAAAATCCCAACAGGAAGTCCACCAGCTCCGCCCCAATTTCAAAATAAGGCAATTTCTTGGACAATTTTACACTGAAAACTGATGGAACTTTGGGGGATATCATTCTATGGTCTTCAAATCAGTATGAAAACACAACAGTATCACACTGAACACATCCACATGAAAACAGCTCATCATGGCGCCCTCCACTGCCATCAGGAAGTGACGCAAATGGGTAATTCCTGGATTACTCTTACTGTGTCAAACATATCGTGCTCTGATTTTGACCTGAACTCCTCAATATCCATCGCAACATGGACATGCTTCATTCCCGGATGACCCAGTGGCCATGGTGGCCATTTTGATCCTTCGCCATGAGACAGGAAGTGGATGTAAGTCTCTTATGAACCGCCCGATTGCCTTAAAATTTCACATGTATGATCAGGGTCTGCCTCTCTACGAATTTCAGTAAATGGTCCATCCCTCATCACCTCTACATGTCTACCTTCACCTTTGACATACTGCCACCTACTGTTGAGGGGCAATACTACATCATATACAAAGTGCACTGTGCTGAATTTTTTTAATGTAGTAACCCTCAAATAAGGATCGCCCCAGTCTCTTTGCCATGCTGCAGCATACTGCACGGGTTCAACTACACCCCGCTATTGCCACATAGTGGAGGTTGCACCACACCCCGAGTTGCGCCCGGGTGCGTGGGCCCTCCAATGCCGCTTGCAGCCCTAGTTAGTCTAAGTTACTCTACATTACTCTATATTACTCTGCATTACTCTATATAACTCTAAAATACTCTACGTTACTCTACATTACTCTGTTACTCTGCATTACTCTATATCACTCTAAAATACTCTACGTTACTCTACATTACTCTGTTACTCTGTGTTACTCTACATCACTCTAAAATACTCTACGTTACTCTACATTACTCTGTTACTCTGCGTTACTCTACATCACTCTAAAATACTCTACGTTACTCTACATTACTCTGTTACTCTGCGTTACTCTACATTACTGTGCTTTACTCTGCGTAAATCTACGTTACTCCACTTACTCTCCTTTTCTCTATGTAACTCTATGTCACTCCATGTTACTCTGCACTACTCTACACTACATTACTCTACGTTACTCTGCTTTACTCTGCGTTACTCCACTTACTCTCCTTTTCTCTACGTTACTCTACGTTACTCTACGTTACTCCATGTTAAGCCACGTTACTCAGGCAGTTTCTGGTTTGTTTTTCAGGTGAAACCAGCCTTCACCATGTCTTCCACAAGTTTAGGATTTAAGTTTCTGTTCCTTGAAATATGTTTTCACTTTGACATTGAAGAGTTTTTTTTTAATTATTATTATTATTTTGGTCATAAAGCCAAATTATATTGACCATGGTTGATTTATAAAATCAATAAAAGAGAGAAAAAAAAAGTCCAAGGGTTTGAAATCTGTCTAAAGGTCATGTGTGTCTTGGTCAGATACCATTGTAGAGTGTCACTGCTAAATATCACCACTGTAGTTGATAACAATTGCCAAGTTCTCCTCATCCTGAAGTCAAAAAACTCTTTTCTGAACTGTTCTCTCTGTATGAGAGCTCATCAGTCAGAACACAGACTGTTAAACCTTTGTTTACTGAATATTTAAAGATGGCAGATTTCTGGAATGGTAAACATGGAAATTAGACCACTAAAGCTCTGCTGGCTCCAGTTAAGACACGGAGACATGGAGCATTTCCAGCTTTTATCCCTCCAGTTTCCAAAACACCATGATCCAGTCAGTGCATTATTACCGGGGGTTCATGTTTTCTTACTGTTTCACTTTAAAAGTGATGTTTTTTCTCCTTCCATCATTTTCTTAATATTCCTTTTTCACTCTCTCGCCTCCTCCTCTTCCTCCTTCTCCTCCTCCTCCTCCTCCTCCTCCTCCTCCCCCTCCCCCCTCTTCCTCCTCTATAATTGCGTTGTATCTCGGGGCGATAGGATCAACAGGCTGTTGTTTCCAGTTGTTTTCTTCTCTGTAATTATGTCTGCTAAAGACTTGACGTGTAGTCAAACAGGCGGCTAAACAACATGCAGATACTTGCACAAACATACACAGACAGCCACATTTTTAGTTTATTGGATTTCATTAAAGGGAATTAAGGTCTGTGTCTGCAGTACGAAGGGACTTCAGAGGCTGACAAAGGATCATACTGGGGGGGGGGGGGGGGCTGACCAACAAGACATATTAGAATAGAATGGGGGGTGGCGAAAGTAGAAACAGCAAGATTTTTTAAAATCTAAATTTTCAGCCAAGCAACTCTGGGAGTGAGTACTTTGTTCATTCCTATTCTTGTACTTTTTACAGCTGTTGATGGAAGTTTGTGATTATGACAGTGTGAACTACAGTGGTGTAGTTGCAGTGCTTAACAAATGTATTAGTCCAGCTGTCATATCTGTCTCAGAGACCATCCAGCATCATGAAGTGCTCTAATGCGGACTCTTTCATTTTCAGTCAGCTCTCCAAGTTTTACCATTTTGAACAGGAATGAGGAATTTCAAACTGAATTCACCCAAATTTGAGCCGGCTCACTGGGCTTCTCTGAGAAGTCAGAAATGAATCAAGCATACCATTCAACCACTAAAACTCATTTACTGTTCAGGAATGACAGTAAATAACTATAATCTGACAGATTAATCAGGAAATATTAATGTGCTTTACTATTTTTTCAGTTTTTTGTAAATCAGTAAATTTGAAAATTCATGAGTAACAAAAATAATTCTATTTTAGCATTAAAAATTATCATTTGGGTTCAAGAGCTTCTACATGTTGGTGTATTAACCATTGCAGAAACATCAAAATGATTTTGGTAATTACCAATGCTGTTAATTTAGGGCAGCTGTGGCAGAAACCTGACTGTGGTTAGGGTTAGGGTGGGCTAAAACATTTGTGACCAAAGCCAGATAAAGTTCCTGCAAGTCGACATTCTGGTGGTTGAGAAAAATAGATACAAAGTCGTTTTCTTCAAAATGATCATTTTTCTCTTTTTTTTTCTCATTTTATAGTCACATTTGTTAAGCACTGTATACAGAATTTTTGTTTTTACATTTAACTCTTTTATGCCATGACAGCTGGTAAATGTCGGCCGTTTCCTTGAGATCTAAATGTATTTATCTCACTACCTTGGTATAGGAACGCTGCAGGAGAAGAACAGAGATCAGGACCACTGGAAAGAAAAATAGACTTTTCCTTTAAATCCTGGGAAAAAGTCAGAATTTTAAATTTAATCTGACAATTTCAATTTTAAGGACAGAATTCAAAGATTGTTGGTTTGAACTCAGGACTGGACTTTTATGAGTTTACCAGTGATTTAAAGAGTGTCTTTATGAACTCTGAGGAGGATTGAGACTGACAGCAGGATAAGATACCCCCCTGTGGAGTCTAGACCCTGGTGGTCTAGACTCCATGGGGGAGGGGGATACGATGAAGACATTTCTGAGGAGCGGAAGGGAAGGAAAGATACAGGATAGCATGGAGCTGAACCTGGACACCAATAGAATGTAAAGGAGGTAGCTGGGGTGGAGGAGGGTTGCAGCGGTCACACTGAAAAGCAGACCGACTGTGGAGGATAGAGAACAGATTTTAAAATATGACAGCAACAGGCTGATGGGTGGAGAGAGAGGTGGCTGAAGGAGATTGGCTCAGGATTTAAGTGAGTGGATGCCCACATCAGCTGATTATGGAGCGGGAAAGAGAGACATGAGAGAAAGGGATTATTACTGGATGAAAGGATGAATGGAAATGAAACAGTCTTCCTGCTTGAACTTGCACTCAGAGCCACAATTCTGACTTTGGTCTCAAAATTCAGATTTTATTCTCAGGACTCTGATATTTAAGTGGGAATTACAAGATCAAGTCAGAATTACAAGATCATGGGATTAAAATCAATATTCTGACCTTGTCTAAGAATTCTCACTTGAAGATCAGAATTCCGACTTTAATCTCGGAATTCTGATTTTAAAAAATCCTCAGAATTGGAAATTAAAGTCAGAATTCCAAGATTATGGGTTTAGAGACAATATTCTGATTAATTCTTAAAAATATGAGGATTCTGATTATAATATCCCAGAAAGTTTAGTTCTGTTTTTATTATTGGAATTCTGACCTTAATCTGAGTATTCTGATTTTAATTTTAAAAATTCTTAGAATTCTGAGTTAAATCTCAGGAATTCTCAGAATTCTGATTTCAATCTTGGATCTGATTTTAATTTCATAATTAGAACATTTCTTTGATTAAAGTGAGAATTCCAAGATCATGGAATTAAAGTCAATATTCTCACCTTTCTCTGACTCCTGATCCGGGGGCTGTGTATTTAGAGTTTAAATATTCAGGCTTTACAAAATGTGTTTTTATTTCGTCTTATGTGTTGTTGAGTCAAAGTTAGGATTAATCACGTTGGGATTAATTGTTGTTTTTCTGCCGTTCTAGTGATGCTATCCACGCCTTCGTAGCTCTAACAGAACGTTTTCTAGTGAGTCTGGAACTTGGCTGACTTTCTGGGGTCTAAAAGAGTAAAATCCGCACCAGTGACTCTGATACTGAAGTTCTTTTTATCCATGGGCCGTAAATCCCAGAAACTGTAGAAGAGAGCCTGAATGACTCATAATTGAGAGAAAGAGACACAGAGACGCCGTGACATGTCTATCAGAGTCTCTGCACTTTACGTAATGACTCAAATTTCCAAAAGTTCAGCGACTTTCTTATGTAAAAATGAGAATATTTTGAAGACTTTTTGTCACGGAGTGATTTTTTTTTTTTTTTTAACTCTTTAGTCCCAAAGAGATGGGGGAACAAGTTTCTGCAAAAATTCCTTAGTCATCATTATTTTACTGTGTTTAATTCTGAAAAAGCTTTAGGTTTTGACTTTATTTAATTTGTATTTTTATTATTATTTGTTTTAACTTTATAGGTCCCAACACATTTTAAAATTCTAGTGACATTACTGCGTTGTTACAGCCCAAGGATGTTGAGAGCTTGGCTGTGCACCACAGGGTTGATGTTGGCAAGCTTTCTAAGACCAAAGTCCAGGAGAGACACAATAGTGAAAAAAACAGCTCAGAGGGTTAAAGTCAGAGTTCCTGTCTCGACTATAAAGCTTTATTTCACGATAAAGTCTTAATATCTACATTTCTAAAAAACAAAACCTTAAGGACAGATCAGAGTAAACAGAGTAAGTTAGAACGCCAGCATGCATGTCCTCCCACAGCTTCTTCTGCTTCTGTAACTTTCTGTTTCTTCATTCAGTTGTGTGTTTAGTTCCATCTAAGGTCCAGACTGCATGATTACATTGAAATAAATATCAGTGGTTAGAAATATCAGTAAACTCTAATCCTCACTCCTGACTGACTCCATCATTTCTGTCTCAGACACCCTGCTCCTCTGCTGAAACACTTACACCAGCCTTCATTGTTGGGTTAAGAAGGTTAAAGTTGACACAAGCTGCCTTCCTCTTCCTCACGTGGCAATAACACTTCCTCTGCACCGCCTGCTGTTTACATGGCTCTTTTGGAGGGGAAACCCAACCAAAGGCTCCTTCTGGAGCTCGCCATAATATCTGCCACCCAGATGTTTGGATCGTCCTCGTTAATCCCTTCATGAATCTGGTTCACCACAGCGGCCTCTCCTCAGTCAGACACAAACAACCAGACAGCTTCCTCTTGGCCTAGAGAGATTAAACATGGGTTAGGGTACCACCTTTGGTGGATCTGGTACATTTTACCATTCAAGTCTTTAAAGCTGCTTGGAACCTGAATCTTCTCAAAGGAAAGATTTGAATGAGATTGTCAGAGATTTTAAAGAGCGTGAGAACACCTTCCAAACCTTAGGATGTCTTAAGCAGTTAGTTCCTCACTCAATGGCTGGTTGGTCACATGGGCTACTAGGTACTCATCCATAGGTTATCATCCATCTAGGCTGTGGTTATCCAAGTCTTGGTTAGCTGTCAGTTACTCATTCATTTCCAGATTAACTAGCGATCTCTTAGAAATCATGCCAACTTTAGAGTGCTTTAACTAGAAGTTTATTTCTCATTTATTCCCAGGTTCCATCCTCTCGATATAAAAATCAGATCAGTTCAATCCGAGCCCATCTTCATGGCTCTAAAGGTTGTATTTTCATGGCCATGTTTGGGGTTAAATGGATAATTGTTGCCTTGACATCCTGCTCTCTAGTGACAGAAAACCTCCGAGCACACAGACGTGTTGGAGATGAACAGAGCTGACAAAGAGAGCAGAAACCTCCCCAACATCCAGTCATCACCAGGAGACCACAGTGAGAAGGAGAGAGGCTCTGGGGTCAGTGGCGGGCGGAGAAGCCTGTGATTGATGAAGCTGGAGCTGTGTAGGTGTCTCACAGCAGACCCAGCCTCCCCTGTGTATCCTCCTCCTCCTCTCCTCCTCTCATTCACTTCACCTCTCCTCATCTGTTACTCTACAGATCCTTTCAGCTGTGCTCCGCTCCACACATCATCCTCCCGCCGTGTAGAAGCCTCCGCGGCCCCCTGAGCCCCTCAGGACACGACGCCCTGAACTGGGTTCACCTCAGATCTTCACCTGGGAGGTAACTGCTGCAGACAGACCATTTACAGGACTAGATCAAGAGGACTTCTCTGTGTAAACTCTGGGAACTTTACTGAGTGTTGACAGGGAACCTTTTTAAGCTCTGGTGTTTGACTGAGCCATAAATATCTGCAGGGTTTGCTCTGCTGGTGGAAGAAGTGAGCTGATCAGAGGATTTTTACTACAGGACCAAGGAGGAAGCAGATTTCTCACCTGGGCACTGAGGAAGGACGCAGCATGGAATTCACTTACTTCTGGATCCTTGCAACGACTCTGATGTTGTTCCATCAGCATCAAGGTAAGCCGACCTACACCACCAATGTCCTTAAATCACAGGTTTATTTTCAGAGCAGTTTAGCTCTGCCTTTAGGAAAAATAGAGCTTGGTTTCTGCATCTGGTTTTGCATTTATACTCCAACATGTACCATCTTGTGGTGCTCTTTCTGGATTTATGGTTTCAATCATGTGCTTGTCGTCTCGTGCAGCTGTAGATGATCGTTCTCCAAGTTTAGCCCCTGTAAACAATAACCTAACTCTGTGCAACCTCCAGACAGTAGAAAATACTGCAGATCTGCTTCAGTTTGTCCAGGATCAGACTTTGTGATTGTGTTAACGGACAAAATAAATGCAGCACATCTGTTACAGGGAAATATTGACCCTTTCATCAATTCTTCTTGTGTATTTTGTCCCATAATGCTGGTAGACATCCTGGATGTAGGCTCCCTCAGCAGCTTCCTATATGGCCATTTCAGGGTTAATGTGTTCCCTTTCCCCTCTCTGGTCTCCATGTCATTGCATGGGCTTTAATGGGACCAGGGCTGCACTGCCTGTTTGTGTGTGGCTGAGACCGGATCAGAGGTTGATGAGATGACGGTAGAGATAGTTTTGGACTCATCGCTGAAGGGCTCATATTTGATTGTACGCCCGTCTAGAAATGTAAATGACACCTATTTATGGGCCGATGCCCGGTACGTGTAGTTAAACACACTAAGGGTATTTTCTTTTCTAATATCTCATTATATTGGAGGATCATAGTACTCTAGTCGAAATAGATGCTGCAGCAGGTTTGTGAAACAACAAAGAGAGATCCAGTGTAAATCTGACTAATTTATAGACATTTTCAAGTTATCATTGGTGAAATATGTGTGCTTTGGTCATTGTTATTACCTTAAACATTTTAATCACTTACATGGTGTTCGGAGTGCCTGAATGTGTTTGTAATTTGGTGATTTTCTTCCCACAAACCTGGTCACAGTTCCCCCTGCTCGTTAGGGAGATGTGGTGCTGCTGTGGTGTCTTCTCCCAGCTGAGAGCTGACGGTGATCAGCAGGGTCTTCTCCCAGCTGGGAGCTGACGGTGATCAGCAGGGTCTTCTCCCAGCTGAGAGCTGACGGTGATCAGCAGGGTCTTCTCCCAGCTGAGAGCTGACGGTGATCAGCAGGGTCTTCTCCCAGCTGAGAGCTGACGGTGATCAGCAGGGTCTTCTCCCAGCTGAGAGCTGACGGTGATCAGCAGGGTCTTCTCCCAGCTGGGAGCTGACGGTGATCAGCAGGGTCTTCTCCCAGCTGAGAGCTGACGGTGATCAGCAGGGTCTTCTCCCAGCTGAGAGCTGACGGTGATCAGCAGGGTCTTCTCCCAGCTGAGAGCTGACGGTGATCAGCAGGGTCTTCTCCCAGCTGGGAGCTGACGGTGATCAGCAGGGTCTTCTCCCAGCTGACAGCTGATGGTGATCAGCAGGGTCTTCTCCCAGCTGAGAGCTGATGGTGATCAGCTGTGCTGGGAGGCTTCATAGGAGCAGAACGGTGCTCAGTTTGGGGGGCTCTGTGTGTCAGAGGGTCAACACCATCAGCTAGGTCTCTCTTTGTGTTTAAATTAAAAAAAGGAAACATTTGTTTGAGTACCATTGTTTGTGTGTGGGAGGGAATCAAGAATATTTTATTGTTCTACATATCCCTAAATGTGTGACTCCCACCTGTCCTTATTTTGGCTCCTATTTTCAGTTCATCTTTCATTCTGATAGCCTGAGTGGATGTCACTGTGGAGTAAAAATCCCCTACCTCCTTATAGAAATCCAAGACCCATTTAGTTTGTTCATGCAGTTCTTGTTATTTCCCTATCAGCGACCTTTGTTAATAAATTTGTATTTTCTTAGGGGGAAGTGTAACAGTGATATTTATCAGTTTTTCTTTAGACTGTGTGCCTTTCCATCGCTAGAATTCACTCAGCAATTTATTATTTCTGATTTTTTTTTTTTTTAGGTTTTCTGATGGAACTATTAGGAAAAATAAATGGTCACAGTGATTAATTGTGAAATATGTGTGATTTTGCTCAGTTTCATAGCTTTATAATGGTTTTATTAGACTATCATTGACAGTCTCTCAGGCTGCAGTCTGTTCAAATAGAATTTTACTTACCTTTCCCTAATAATCAGGTGAATAAAAAATAAAATTTCATGAAAAAAAGTAAAACTTCCAAATATTCAAGATTCATCATTACAAAAAAAAATATTTCGGGCCATTTTTTTTGTCTTAATTTTTATGATAACTGCTCACAAAAATAGAAAATCCACAATCTCAGAATATTAAAATACCACAAAACATCAATTTAAGAAAAGATTTATAAAACTGAAATGTTGACCTCTGGGAAAATTCTCCTCATTTATGTCTCAGTTCTTGGTCTGGGCTTCTTCCTTATGAATTCCTGAGTCTCTGCTCGTGTCATGGAGCCGATCAGTCCGTGGTCCTGCTGTTATGAAGCCAAGGTTCTCTGATAGCAGCCTTCAGCTCATCTGGATTGTTGAGTCTCTCATCTTCTAAAGATCCTCTGTGGGGTTCAGGTCAGACCATTTGGCTGGCCCATCAAACCCAGTAACACCATGGTGGTAAACCAGTTTCTGGTAGTTCTGGTTTCTCTGTGGGACATTAGACAGAAAGCCAGGATCTTCATAAAGCTTCTCAGTAGATGACCCATGAAGGCTCTAAAACCTCCTGGTAGACGGCTGACAGCGTGGACTCTGGACTTGGCAAAGACCAGTGGACCAACAGCATACCATCAGGAGAGATGCTGATGACATTTGTGGTTAGGGATTGGCTCCACATCAAGAACACTTGTAGTCCATGTCCTGGACCCGTCTGTGTGTGGTCCTCCTCGAAAGGAGGAGCTCATTCCTGTTGGCTGGTCTCCTTCTTCTAACAACTTTTCCCTTCAGTCAGCTTTAATGAATCTGCTCTGATCCAGCCTCTGAGAACATCCTGACCTTCAGCAGTGACCTTCTGTGGCTTACCCTCCTTAAATATCTCTGATACAGCCTCTGAGAACAGCCTGACCTTCAGCAGTGACCTTCTGTGGCTTACCCTCCTTAAATATCTCTGATACAGCCTCTGAGAACAGCCTGACCTTCAGCAGTGACCTTCTGTGGCTTACCCTCCTTAAATATCTCTGATACAGCCTCTGAGAACATCCTGACCTTCAGCAGTGACCTTCTGTGGCTTACCCTCCTTAAATATCTCTGATACAGCCTCTGAGAACATCCTGACCTCTAGCAGTGACCTTCTGTGGCTTACCCTCCTTAAATATCTCTGATACAGCCTCTGAGAACATCCTGACCTCTAGCAGTAACTTTCTGTGGCTTACCCTCCTCCTGGTGGATGCCAGTCTTTGTCTTTTGGCCTATAGTCCAGTCAGCAGTCTTCCACATGGTGATTGTGTAAACTGAACCAGAGAACGGAGGCTTAGGAAACCTTTGCTGTACTTTTCCACAATATTCTAATAATTTGAGATGGTGGAGTTTTGAATTTTCAGGAGCTGTAAACCCTAACCATCAAGTTGAAAAAGTCTTTAAATATTTAACTTTGTGTGAGATTAATCTTCAATAGGCTATAGGGAAGTTCTCAGTTTTTTTGGATGCAGTATGAGCTGATTGTAACGTTTGAAGCCTAAATGTTGTAGATTTACTGTATTTTGATCATTAATAGATGAAAAACAGATAAAACTCCTAAACCTTTATAACTTCAGAAGAATCGTGTTTTCAGACACTAATCAGTGGAAATAAATGGTTGAGGCAGACACATGTTGTCTGAGGAGAGGTTTACTGTCACTTTTGTGACCTCATCATTTGGACATGGACTTGTCTGTCTAAGAATCCCAGACAGCTTTAGATCTCCTGGTTTACTCCTGTCACACTGAGCATGCCCACTACTATCATAGCTAAGTAGCCATTATGAAGCACATGCTGAGCTGTGAACCAACATCATCTTCTCTGCATCCCCTCTCTTCTCTCTGTCTCTTTCCTCCGTTGGTTTCAGCCTCTGCTGCTCGTTTTATGTCCCAGCAGACATCAGACAACTTCTCTGCTTTCCAAAAAAACCCACAACACCAGAGCTGACTTCTTCAGAACTCTCCAACAGCAGATCATCCTGACGACCCATGTAACTCCAGGAATGTCCGGCTAAATGAGCACGGAAAAATGAAACTTGGCCTTGAAGGGTCAGTCTAGAGTGTTTGCAGTGAGGGTGTTAATTAAACATGTTAGCCACAGGAGCTAGCGCTCAGCGAGGCTGTCACCCCTCTACACTGACGACAGACTGGGACAAACACATGACAACTCCTTCCTACCCCACAGCACTATCAACATGAAGGGCAATATGACCTCAATTCCAAAAAAGCTGGGGCGCTGAGTAAAATACAAACAAACACAGAGCACAACGATTGCCAGTCTCATAAACCCAGATGTGATCCACAACAGGTCAGAGGTCAAACTGAGACATTTTAATGATTCAGGAAAATATTTTTGCTTTTGATGGCAGCTACACACCTAAAAAAAAGTCGGGACAGTGTTTACCACTCTGTAGCATCCCCCCCTCTTTTAACAACAGTCTGTAAACATCTGGAAGTGAGGAGACCAGCTGATGGAGAGGAATGTTGTCCCATTCTAGCTGCTCAACAGTCCTGGGTTTTCCTCCTTTTCTGATGCTCCAAATGTTTTCTGTCAGTGAAAGGTCTGGACTGCAGGCAGACCAGTTCAGGACCTGGACTCTTGTCCTGTGAAGCCATGCTGTTGTGATGGATGTGGTCTGTGGTTTAGCATGGTCTTGCTGACAGAGACGTTGTCTGGATGGGAGCATTTGTTGCTCTAAAACCTCTCTCTACTTTTCAGCATTGATAGTTCCTTTCCAGGTGTGGAAAGGACACTCCACCATTTTTGGAATTGGGGTTTTAGATTGGCACACTTTGTAAAAAGTGTTTAGATTCATTTGTAGATCAGATCAGCAGCTCTGCTGATGAAGTTTAGTCCTAATAAACCTTTTCAAAGTGACAACAGAAGAATAAAGAATGACAGTAGAGGAATAGAGCAGCGGTTCCCAAAGTGGGGGTTATACCTGAGGCCAGAGAAATGAGGAATCACGGCGTCGCTCTGAGCAATACTGTGACCAAGAGCTACACGGCTGATTCACCTCCAACCCTGCTGAACAAACTCCATCATGGCTAGAACAGAAAAACAAATGCACCCTACCGGATCACTCCCAAAATCTAATTTGCCGATTACTCCCTCCCTGGTGGGGTGGAGACACAGTGAGGCAAAGCATTGGCTTCGCTACTGCAGAAGTCATGTCAGAGGGTGAATATTCCTCTATTCCTCCCAGCATTGTGAGTATTCTCACTACAATTCGCCGTCTTTCTCTCTGTTACGCTCGACTCATCTCCTCGACCGGGTGTGCGTTTTGTAAACTCTATAAACTCCAAAACTTTGAATAAGTTACTCATGTCTGCCATCTCCTGGTGTAAAGTGGTAATAGCGTAGACCTCTGCCATTAGCCCTATCTCCCAATAGCACAGAATCTTTTAAAATCATTCCTGGATCCAGACAGTGATCCAGATCAGTCCCAAAATCTAATCTGTTCTTCCTTATGCCACTCCTAACATTTCCTGAACATTTCATGAAAATCCATCCATGACTTTTTGAGTTATGTTGCTAACAAATGAACAAACCTACCCCATCACATAACCTCCTTGGTGGAGGTAATAAACAAACCTGAAGTACAGAAGACTTATTATCACTTTATGGGTACTTGTAGTAGGTCCACTTAGTCAACATTTTAAATCTCAGTAGTATTGGTAGATGTTCTGGATGTCTCCTCTGGTACTACTAAGATCTAAAATGTTCTCGTAGTACTGGTGGACATTTTTGACCTACTTGTGCTCCTAGTGAGCTCAAAAACAGTCTAATAGTAGTGCTAGTTGATATTTTTACTCTCATTAGTAGTACTAGTATACATTTTTGGCATTACTACTAGTAATCCTTTATCTTTTACTAGTCAGGCCTCCCGACAGTGAACAAATGGAGTACTAGTATTGAAAATGTGAGTACTAGTGGAGCTACTCAGTGGTTGATGTGGCCTGTTTTGATGGACACAGTCTGAACCTTTCCATTTTCTTGATTTTATCTTGACTCCCCCCCCTTTTTCACACTGCAGGTGAACTTTATTTTCCAGGTGAGCAGGTCCACTGAACACACTCTCTTAGGCTTTTGGAAGGATGATTCAGAGGAGAGCGTGTTTGTCTCCTTTCAGCCTCCTCACAGGACTTAAACCGGAGACGTTTGGGCTTTAAAAGCTCCAAATTAGGCCGAGAGTTTACACTGGCTATCATGTTAGCCTGGCCACCTTTATTACCTCCATGGAAATCTGAGTCCAGCGAGGCTAGAACAACACGGAGGAAGTGAAACGCAGGCTCCAGACCTCGCTCTCTGCTTACACGATGGCTCTGCTCTGTGTGTTTGGGACCCACCTGCAGAGCAGCTTCTGCCAACCCTAACAGCCTGCTCCTGGATTAGGCTGTTCATCCGCCTGTATATTGTTGAATATTGTGGAAGCCCATGGAGCCAGGTAGACTCTCTCATAACAGGGCGAGAAATTAAACTTTGGCTTGGCAGAGTCCACATATGTAAGAGCCTGAACAGGATTTTACCTTGTGTGGTTTCCCACTGATTCAGACTAAAGCGACTCCTGCACAGTCTCAAAGAATGCAAGCCTACGGCTCACAAACAACAGAAAACACTGCATGGACTTATGGGAAAAGGAGGCCTTCTTTAGGGAATGAATGGGTGCCAAAGACTCAGACAGGAACCTGACGTTTAAACATTCTGTGGTCTATAAAGTATGATGGATCGCCTTCAGCAAGGAAGCAATAACTGCAAACGTTCAGCATGCTCTCTGATGTCACAGTCTCTCTGTTGCTGGGCTGGGACCTTCCCTTTAAACCCAAAGTCATTTTATCTATAAAAAACATCAAAAATACAACTGCTGGTCATGCAGTGAGGTTTGTTTCTCTGCAAACACTGGATCCTCCAGTGGCGCCATCTTTGGAGAGAATAAGCTCCTCCCAGCCTGCCAACATGTTTAAAAACAATGTCTGTGTCTTATTAGGAGTCACCACCCTCTACCCCACCATGATGTTTGCTTGAATCCAATAAAAAACACGTTACATTTGGAGTCAGGGACTTTAGACCAATGAAGGAGGTTGTTGATAAGAGCAGAGGATGTGCTGTTGAATCTAGACTTTTCTGCCTTTATGGAGAAAATACATTGGTTTTGATTGAAGGCCTCTCTGCACTGAGTCCATATTTTTGGTAAGTCATTATTTCAGAACGTGTTCAGTTTTGTGAGTTTTTTTGAACTTTTTTCCAAGGAGGCCTGGTCTGGTTAATCTGGAGAGAATTCTTATCAAAGCTTGACAGGTTCCACAGATGAGAGGAATGAACAAACTACCTTCATGCCACACTTCCTGTTCCCTGTAGGGGGCGCTTTGATGAGTGGTTTGCATGCAGCCTGTTCAGAGTCATGCTGTCGACTTTCCAGAACATTTGTTATAACACAGGAGAGTATATACACAAGTTACAAGAGGTCTTAGCCTTAGAATAGCCTTATTTTGAAATCAAAATGACACTGGTGGACTTCCTGTAAGGATCTGGGTGTGGGTCCAGAGGCTTTTTTTGGAGGTGTGGTCATGGTGCATGTGCAGACCAAAGATCATCTGCCGCAGTTGAATGGTGTGTTAGGGCTGAATGTTTAAAATGATTCTTAAAGTAAAAAGAGCTTTTCACTTGTCAGAAGGGGGCGCTGTAATAAAGTGATGAAGTTGGTGTGTTAAATGATTAGGGGTCTGATGTGTGAAGTTTGGTGGTGATTGATATAAGTACCGAATATTTACAGAGAATCTGTTTTGGCACACCTGAAAATAGTTAAAGAGAGTTTATACAACTCTGGGCCCTGCTCAGTGTTCATGCCTGTAGCCCAAACTAGAGGGCTGGCCATTTTTGATGTACATGCAAAAACCACCTGACTAGGACATTTTTCATTAAGTGAGTTTTGGAGCCTGTTAAAGCCTTTAAAATATTCATTTATTTCTTTGAAAAACTTGTGTATCCATACAGTCCTTGCTCTGACCCTAAATAAAGGAAATTTACATGGCTTTTGAGAAAATTAGTGTTACAAGCATTTTTGCTCTTTCCATGTTTTTCTTTTGAAATCGATGGAATTATGAACCATTCTGATTGGCCCAAACTTCTCATAGCCTTTCTGGCATTTCCCCAAACTCCAGTGTTTTACTGTTGAACCACTTCTTGTTGGTCAAAGACAGTTTTTAGCCTTGGTGGTTAAAGACGCTGCAGCAGAAGCCTTAGATTGATTATAAGATTTGTCAATGCTGAAACTGTTGTGCATAACCAGAATTGGCTGTGAAACATCTTAGATCTTGTTTCTAAAGAAATTCTTTCACAGCAAGCTGCACTGTTTGAAGGTAAAATGCCAAATATCGTCAAAGTAAGCCAGTGAAACCATGAAGTTCTTGATGAGCTGCAGCCATCCAGAGACATGAAAAAGCAACATTTTTACTTTTTCCTGCTGTAAATAAACACTCTTATAAATGTTTCTACCTCACTTTTACTGAAAACCTTCAACAGAATACGGGGTTATTATTTCTTTTTTTAAAAGTTTATTTTGGGCATTTTTGTGCCTTTATTAGATAGAAGAGGATAGTGGATAGACTCAGAAACAGGGACGAGAGTGGGGGAGAGAAATACGGTAAGGGGCCTCAGGCCAGATTCGAACTTGGGCCGTCCGGGTACATAGGGTGTGTCTTTCACCACTCGGCCACCTGCGCCCCAGTGTGTTATTTCTAATCCCGTTTTTTTCAATGTTGACATTCCCATCAGAGTCAAAAACAACTTGAGGATCTAAAGCATGATTTTCAGATTTTATCATTGAAAGTTAAAAATAGACTTCAATCTTCTTTGTTTAAGTTTTCACCTCTACAAAACAGAATCAAGTTAGAGGCAGATTTTGGAGGAGTGTTCACTCTACCCTACCCCAATGACATTAAAAGTAAAAAATCTGTTTGGTTCCTCTTAAAATTTGACTTGATAAACTCAAAGATGCATTTTTTCTCATAAAACCATCTGATGATGTCACTTGCCAGGTTGATGCATCTCCAAAAGCTTCAAGCTGTTACCCATGTAAGAGAATGGCTGGACCAATCAGCATCATTGGAGGAGAAAGAGGCAGTAGCTATGGGCGTGGTTTACTTGAAGTGGCTGCAAGTCAGTAAACAATGGTGCTGGGTGAAGAGATTAGCATGACTGCAGCTATAGTGGCACTTTCATCAGAACTGGTGCGATTAATCCCACCGAATGCTTTACTTGGTGAAAAGATGTTTTTGCTCTTCGTGACTGACTTCAGCTAAAGTCCATCCAACGGACTCCCCTGAGAGTGAAGAATCCTGGGTTGTCATGACAACAGCTGCCTGTTGACCTCACCTTACAGAGTTTACTTCTCCCAGCATTGGCATCCAAAGCTGCCATTCCCCCATGTTCTTATTTTACACTTGAAAAATACTAGAACATCCATCTTCTTCCTCTTAGCCCAGACTTCCCTCTCCCCAGCCACTTCGTCCAGCTCCTCCTGGGGGATCCCAAGGTGTCCCAAGGCCAGTCAAGAGACATAGTCTCTTCAGCGTGTCCTAGGTCTTCCCTGGGGCCTCCTCCCAGTGGGACCTACCCGGAACACCTCACCAGGGAGGCGTCCTGGAGGCATCTGGTCCAGATGCCTGAGCCACCTCATCTGGCTCCTCTCCACGTGGAGGAGCAGCGGCTCTACTCCAAGTCTCTCCTGGATGGCCAAGCTTCTCACCCTATCTCTAAGGGAGAGCCCAGACACCCTGCGGAGGAAACTCATTATAACTGCCTGTATCTGCGATCTCGTTCTTTTGGTCACTACCCACCGCTAATGACCATAGGTGAGGGTGGGAACGTAGATCGACCAGTAAATCGAGAGCTTCGCCTTTCGACTCAGCTCTTTCTTCACCATGACAGACCGATGCAGAGACCACATCACTGCCGACGCCGCACCGATCCACCTGTCGATCTCCTGCTCCATCCTTCCCTCACTTGTGAACAAGACCCCAAGATACTTGACCTCTTTCACTTGGGGCAGGATCTCATTCCCAACCTGGAGAGGGCATTCCACCAATACTACAACATACTTGGATAATATAAAGTCAGACAGGCTTTGACTGGGAGCAGGATTGGTCTTAGGTTCTGGTTTGATATTGGTTTTCAGTGAGA